>NW_010208784.1:29061-45532 GCF_000695765.1 Mesitornis unicolor | reverse complement strand
GAAAGAGAAGCAGTTGGCAGAGGGGGCGGCTGACGTTGTGCGGATGATGATTCACTACCAGGATTTGCTCTGGACAGTAAGTTGCGCAGGTGTTTTGTGGTATGGTATAGCAGTGTCTTGGTCTGCTTAGAGCTGGAATAGGGGAAGGAATAGTCTTGGAAAATTCACAGGAGTTAAATGTCTGTAGGCAAAACCTCTGACTGAGTTCCAAGACTGCTTGTTTTCAAGGTATGTGGATATTTTGTCTATTTAACGAGCTTCATAAAGTGATGTTTAGATTCTTAAATGCCATCCTTTTCTCTGCTTGATTTCATTCCTGTCATCTTCCTTCTTCCTTTCCCAGGTCTCCTCTTTTCTGGTAGCTCAAGTGAGAAAGCTGAATGAAAGCAGTAGCAAAAGGTACCAGTTTTGTGACAAGCGAATCAAAAATTTGTTGCGGAAGATTCATGCTGATAAAGACAAGGTGGAAAAGAACCAGGCAGAGGTGAGTTAGGACGCAGAAAAACTTTCATACCAAAAAAACCCTTTCATAACAATGTGAAATACTTTCTCATTGTAAACACTTCCATGAGAATTTGGAATACTGTGAATAGTGATGTTCTTTACAGAGCAAGAGGGAGAAAAATCTGCAGAACCTGTAAGCTGTAAGAAGCAGCTTCCCAGACTCTTTTGGGTAGGTTGTGGCAAACATTGATAGAATAGAAATAGAAAAGTGTACTAAATAAATTTCACGCTACAAAACACTTGGGTAAGATGCTGCATTGTTGCAGGAGAAGAGGGAAGAGACCAGAAGCAGAAATGCTGAGCTTTATATCTTGTGAAGAGCAGAATTCATATGGCTGTAGATGTCCCATGTGTTTAGACAGGTCTGCTCTGATAAAGGCAGACTTATTTTCATGAACTTAAAGCAGAAAATTAGGCTATTACAGTAGCGTGAAAATACATTTTTGTATATTGATTGCGGAGTTTATTTTTTCATCTGTAACATTGCTGATCTGTATGAGAGGGTTTAAGGACAAGGTTCTTGCTACCTAAAATGAGAGAAGTTAGTTCCCTGGTAAATGAAATGGCTCTGCTCCTTCTTGTATCAGTGCAGAGTGAGATTTTTTTTTTTAACAGATATTGCTACCAGATCTATTTGAGTGTCAAAGTTGGGTAAAGATCCTTAGAGTCATTCAGAGAGGACATCTACTGTTTAGGTTGTCAAATGACCCAGTGCTTGGAACAGCACTAATGCTGATCCTAACCACCATCTCGGTGTTGAGCGCTGTTTTTGCAGAGGATTTGGGCTTGCAAAATTAATTTGCTTCAGATCAGACCCCATTAGAATGGCTCAATGTTCTCCACGAATGTTGTGGGAAGTTACTTTATGAAGTTGATGAAAACAATCCTGAGAAAATATCATTGAACTCTGCTGTGTGGTGATTCAGTGCTTCCTTTTTTGAAACTACCCTTCTGAAATTCGGTAGTCTGCAATTCAACTGTCTAAACTCCTTTTTCGGTAATTTAAATGAATTCCAGAGAAGTCTATCAGACTTGTGCAAAACGGTTTGTCAAAATTTATTCTGAGACTGGGATTTGTCAGAGCCTGTGTCACTTCTGTATTTGAACAGCAGAGAGCACCAGCGCACGCTGATGGAGAGAGGTGATTTTTCTCCCCAGCCACAGCACGGAAGCAGATTATTTCTTTATAATGCTCACCTTGGTGCTTCTATAAGCTTTCAGTCTGTGGTATGTATAGGATAAGAAACCAGCCTAAATTCTTTGGCTGGCTGTGTAGGTTTAATTCTTCACACTTTCCAGTCTATTTTGAAACTTGATGTTTTAGCTGATGACAAAGTCTTTCTTTAAGCACTTTTTTTCCTCTCTGCCTGTCTTGTTCAGCCTTCCAAGGTTGTGAAAGTCCATGCTTCGCTTCTCCTGAAGGATTCGCTAGAGGTGCATTTGAACAATGCAACCAGAGTTGCTGATGTCTTGAGACAATTTCAAAAGAACCTGTGCCAGAACGGTTGGAATATTGTTAACACTGTCAACCTCATCAAGTGGTAAATGGCTTTTTCTCTGTTAAAAAAACAGTTACAGGTGGTCTAGTGCTGTGTTTTCTGTCTTCTGGCACAGCTGATGGGGTGGCACAGTGAGCTCTTAGGAGACTTCTCTGCTCCTCTGTTCTAGGCTTTGGAAATAGCGTGTTGGGTGTGACAAGCAAATGTTAGTTCAACAGAGTGATTCAGTCACTGTGCTCAGGCTGTCAGGAGGTCAGGAAGTCCCTTCTGGTTGGCTGGACAGCAAGTGAAATTCAGCAGCCTTGCTGAAGGGAAGGGAAAGTGGAGTAACATTGGCTCTGCAAAACAAACCCTCTGTAGCTCTCCTGGAGAAAAACATCACCTGTGCAAATTATTTGCCTGGAGTAGTATTTTCAACATGCATATGTTAATGTAGGGGCTTCCTAAAATAAGCCCTGTAATTTCCTCCTATACTCCAGTGATGAGTTGCTGAAATAACCAAAAAATGGATGAAAGAATTTCTGCCAACCCTCTGTCAATATGCCTGCACATGGTATTCAGTAGGTGAAGTGCATGTCCTGACTGTGTCCCTGAGCAGGAGATGTCTAGACAAGGAGGGTGGATGGGAAGTTGGCAGAATATGGGTCAGCTGGGAACTAGTATCTTGCTAACAAGCTACTGTGGCAGCTAAAGTCTTCCTGCAGATGATCTTCTCTGGAATAGGCCATCAGTTCTAGGGGAATGCTGCCAATGAACTTTGGTATTTATATTGAAAAGTTAGTGTTTGCATATAGTGTGCTTCTCACTGCCAGTGAGGAATATCTGCCTTGTTTACTTTTTTCCAATTTTGGGTGTCCTTTTTCAACCGCTGCCCTGTTCAGAAGGATCAGCAAGGTCTCTGTACCCCATGGCCTTGTGCTTTCCTTGACCACTGCTGGCCTCTGAACCACAAGCAATTTTTGGGAAGAAACATTAATAACCTACATAACTAAACTACGTAACCTGGCTTTTGCAGAGCTTTGTTAACTTCAATTTGTTTTTCTTTCTGCAGTAACAACTCAATGGAGTGCACAAACTTGCTCCTGTATGAAGTAGGAGGCAATATTGGTAAGTCTGGGTGGTAACTGAAAATAAGAACTCTGATAGGCAGGTTTTTGTGCTTAACTTATCTTAGGGAAGAGTTTAAAAAAAGGATGAGATTTGGAGGGGGCTCCAAAATTCGAAAGACAAATGAACAAGTATGGGTCAACCTCACTCACAGCAAACAGCACCTGTCAAAGCTCTTGTGTTAGTGGTTCACATGTCTTCCAGCCATCACTGCAAAGCCTTTATAGTGCACGTATATGGAAAGGTTGAAGCCTGGACTTCCAAAAATACTTAACACTGGTGGATCTTGTTCAGAAGCTGCCTGTCAAGAAAGGTAGAAACTCAAGAGTCCAGAAGTCTTGAGGACAGAGACATGCACTACTTTGTCCATCTTGAAAACAAACAAACCTCCCATTCTGTTAAATGTACCACGTTAAACTCCCTCTTCCCTCAGCAATAAAGGTTCATGTTTGGAATTCAGTGTAGAACTTAAACCACAAACTACATTCATCTAAGTAAAGGGCAGCTTCATCCCATGCCACTAGAGGCTTTTAATTCTGTGCTTCTTATACAAAAGAACTTTTACTAACTTGGGTGGCAGTTTCTCAAACCATGTAGTTAAACAAGTTGATGGTGTTCATTAGTCATCGATTTCCACTCGTCAATACTGTAATATCAAATGTAGAGGAGACTTAAGTAATGTGATTGCAGCAGCAGATTAGGGATGTCTGCAAATGGAAAGGAATTCTTGTGCCCTGTTACAGCTGGTTCTGGATACTGTTGGTTACTGGAGTGTTTTGGCTGCCTCAATATTTCTCTATCATCTGTAGAAGAAAAGCTCTGTCATTGGAAACAATTAAGCCTCTGGATTTGGTCACTGAGATAATTCATGATGGTTTTCAAATGCTAAAGTTATTGGACACTAAAGTTAGAGTACTTTTCCACAAAGGTCAAAGCTTGTGTTTAGTATAGTTTTAAGAAACACACATTCATATTAACATAAATAACTATACTTTTTCAGATTCGTGGAAACACTTCTGAATGGTTGTGACATTGAAATTATTGTGGATAAATACCAGTTTATAGGGAAAAAAACAACAAACAAAATACCCCCCACAAAAAACAAACCACAAACCAAACCCCAGCAATTAGAGAAATAAGGATAATAAGACATGTTTTTTTCCTGAATCTCTTGTTTTGATAGGTGAACGTTGCCTCGACCCGGACACTTACCTCTTAGACTTGTACCGCATCAATCCCCATGCTGAGTGGATAATTAAGCAAAACCCATCTTATCCTTGGATGTTCTAAGGAAAGCACAAGCCAAATGAAGCATTTGGTTGAAGCTTTTTGAAGGCATGGAAAAGCTATAGAGATGTTCTTGGTACAGTCACAGACTGGACAATGCTTGTGTCTTTGAAGGAAAAGCAGCTTTATTTACTACTTCCATGACAGCTGGCTGTGAGAGTACACAAGCCTACATGCTAATAGGGGCGCTGATAATGAGCAGCAATTATCATTATGTAGCAGAATTTACAGAGGGGTATGATTATTCTTAAACAAAATAGCTCCCTTAAACAAACCCTGCAAACAAAGCTGCAGTGATTGTGCAACAAAGATGGGACATAAGAGGAGAAAAGTCGTCTTGAAGATGGTAGAAGACATCTGTTTCTTCTGGATTTACTTTCTTTTGGTCACATCCACGTTTTGGAGGAGAGTCTCAAATGCTGCAGTGGTACTAATGACATCTCTTTGGTGAGATCCACTATTGACCACATCACCAGAAGAAGTCATGATCCTGGGTTTCACTAATAAGATCGTGCTACATTCTTTGAAGGATGCTTCCAAGAAGGCCAGATGGGATGTGAGACCAGCATCCTGTCTTTAGTGTCTACAGTTAAATGCATGTATGCAACACAAGAAAAAAATGTTCCTTGGAAATAAATACGGGATGGATAGCAGCCTTTCAGATGTACAGTTTGATAGGAGATGCCTGTGCCATACAGCTCTGCTGGTAATGCAAAAACAAATGCATTGATGCAGGTTGCCATTGATGATGGTAAAACATCTGACCTGGCCACATGAACTAAACTTCATTTTGGAAGACTCTGTGTGAATGTGTCTGTTTAAAAACAAAACAACCCCGCTCCCCAAGATGTGCAGTGGCTGAAATAAGAGATCTGTGCCTGTATTTGGCTGGACAGTGGGTACTGAATTGAGCCCTTCCTGCTCTGACTGCTCATTTTCATCCCGCTCAGGACAGCGTGATCACTGTGGTCTGGAGAGATGAGGGTAAAGCAGAACACTTCCACCTCGCATCGCTGCATAACCATCGTACAACCTCAGCTCAAATTAGACTGCATTTCTGGAAGAGGAGAGCAGTATTGTTTTTCCTTTCCAGTGATGCTGAAATACCTCACATGAGGGAGCCTACTATGCAGTTACGGAGGGTGTAACACGCACCATTTCTGAAAATGCTGATGTCTTTTTTTTATATACTGTTTTTAAACACTGTTGGATATTTATTCATGTGGCAGACGCAGGACTATCCTGCAAGTGTATACTCAGAGTATTTCATTTGCCAAGTCCTAGCTGCACTAATGACAATCTCCAGTATTATTTCTTTCGTTTAACTGAATGTTACCATTGCAGTCTGAACTTTCCCTCCTCTGTTTTTTATTTTCCCCAGGCAGATGTGTAGCTATCCCTATTCATTATCTCAAAGTCCTAGTTTCTGTTGTAATGACACTTCATTCTGTGGTTTGTCTGTGTGGTTAAACTCTCTTGGTGGTTAAGATCCTCAAGGAACGGGAGAGCCATGTTCTTTTTAACCTGTTGTAAATACTGTATGAGCAGCACTGATGTATTGATGCATGTGTTAGTCCATTTACTTTCTTTGGCTTGAGATGATGCAGATTCACTGACTCAAAGGTCACCTTCATAGCTGTCTTTTTAAGAAATCATAATAGAAATTTGCAAAGAACCTCATCTCCCAACCCTGACCCAGAACCCCAATCTCAAGACTTCTTGAGATGCCTCTGTTTTTTATAGGGCTTAAATTGATGCCTAAAAGGGCCTGATTCTTGGCATTGAGGATGGGTGATTTGTGTCTCTTGAAAGATCAAGCTGCTTTAAAATAGGGCATTAAAAATCAATGGTACCTATTCACTCATCACTTCTGTTAATCTTTGATGCAGTGATAGAGCCTAGCAAAGAGCAAATGCTGGAGATGTGATGCTCTAAGAAATACCAAACACACAAAGGTGTCAGTGGGAGGGAAAGAACAACTTGTTCCTGCTCCAAGATGCTTTGTAAGCTAAATTGCATCCCTGCAAGTCACATAATGTTGCATTTTTTTCCACCCCTCATATGCTGGATTTTTTATTAAATGTACTGGCTTGCATGCATATGAGTGGGAAACACGGCGTCACTGCTTCTGTGAACAACAAATGAGTGGGTATTTTTGAACACCAAATAATGTGAATCAGTGCTGTGTAAAACAAGGTTGGTGAGAGATTCTAATGAGACAAATATCAGTTCTCAAATATGAAAGGAAATGTTAAAAAAAAAATCTCTTTCTAGATTATAAATATGCTTTTATATTTTTCTTTCCTATCTTTGTACCAAAAAGTAAGTATGAAGTTTTCAGTCACTGATGTGCAACCTATTTCTGAATGCTGGCCTTTAATAACATTTTTTGTTTTACAAATTTTTAATTCTGTATTTAAAACTCATTTATTCAGTGAAACAATAAAAATGTAGTAAAATCTCTTGGCTCCAGTTTCATTAATAGCTGAGAACAAGTTAGTGCAATAAATGACACTGTGTCTGTGAATGCCAGCAGAATTTGCCTCATGCCTGGAGAGGGATGTGTGTGGGCTGTAGGTGAGCTTGACAAGAATTTCATGTTACAGCTTCAGGAGAAGTTCCTCTCTGGACAGTCCTGTGGGTTATCTGTGAAAGAACGATCCAGGAGGAAGAAACGGTCAGTGTTGGTCTTGGAAAGCCCAAAGAAAGGTTTGGAGCTGGTGGTTTGACAGTGGGCTGAGGGTCTTGCGTGTGAGCACCAAGGACTGGTGACTTCTAAAGGAAGGAGAGCTGTTGTTAAAGATTTAAGTCTAAGGAAGGGCAGATGTCCATAGGATCATAGAATGGTTTAGGTTGGAACGGACCATAAAGATCACCCAGTGCAACCCCCGCCATGGGCATGAACACCTCCCACCAGACTAGGCTGCTTAAAGCCCCATCCAACCTGGCCTTGAACACTGCCAGAGAGAGGGCATCCATGAGAAGTCCCCTTCCCACCTCCGTCGATCTATGCTCAGTGATGTACATGTTGGAGGACAAGCCAAATTGGCCAGGAATGATAGGATTCCAGTCTGAATTTCTGGTTAAACTATGACTAGTATTTTAGCGTTCAATAGTCAGTGATTAAATGTGGCGTAAATCCACCACTATTTGTTTAAAAACAGTAACAGCAGCAACCTTTTCAGTATTACTGATAGAAAAGCAGGACTTGCTATCCTATTCAGAATAAAGAGAGGAGGATCCAAGCAGCTCTAGGAAGCTTTCAGAGCAATTATCTGAGGAAAACACCAGCTTATCAAACTCATTTCACCCATTCATCTTCAGTAGTATCAAAGTGTTAATCTCCCCATCCCCAAGGGCATTTTTTGATTTATCATTACATAGCTATCTCCCCTGCTCAGGACAAAAGCCCAGTATTTATTCTGTATGCAACTTGTGTGTGTGTGTGTGCTGAGATAAGAGGACATAGCATAAAAGAATCTTGCAAGTGCTGGTTAAATGCATTTGTGGATGAAGTGGAACTGAAATTCCACATATTAAAAAAATAAATAATTTGCTTCAGGAAAAGAAATCTTTGTAGAAATGCAGGGTCGTCACAGGAACAAATGAAGCTTCAACCCTTGGAGGGAAGCGCTGTAGGAAAACAGCTACATACACTTCCTGGAGCAAAGTAAGTAAATAAAGGCAAATACTTTTGTGAACAAAATACAGTTGTGTTTGATTAAATCTATTTCTTTCCTCTAGTATACTCCCCAGTGTTGAAAACAAGACAAATGACATCTGTGGTTTTGCATGCTGATCTTCATTGCACAAGAGGGTTGCATGTGTTTTCACACAGCTGCACTGACTTACCAGCTGGGAAATGGTCATGGCAGTTCCTAGAGTCTTCCCCAGATATCGCTACCCCCTATAAACTCAGGCTTATATGCTTGTTTGTGTGTGTGTGGTGGCAAACTCTTTCTTTCTTGAAGCAGCTTTGTGTTGTGTCCCTTCCCAGTCCTCATTGTCTAGGGGAAGGCAGGTGGCCCAGCATCTCCCCAGCACCTTGACCTGGCAGGATCCACTGAGCTCAAGGGGTTGAAGCTTTTTTCCTCACAGTATATTCTGTTATCTTATACTATTCAAGGGCTGGTCTAAAGAATGGGGGGCTGGGGGAAGGAAAATTCCTTTCATCCTCAGTCCTTGGAAGGGAACTTGAAGTGGTGATGTTTTCACCTATCTGACACTCTTGGCTGTCTCTACTTGCCTGGCTGGTGAAGCTGAAGGAGTAGTTACCTAGGGGATAAAGGAGGAAAAGACAAAGCCAACAAAAATGGAGGGTCTGGGTGTGTCTGTGTGGGTTTCTTAGTTTTTTGTTTGTTTTGCAGGGTTTGGAAGAGATGCAGATGCACCTGAGCTCTGCTGTCCTCTCCTTGCTCATCCCAAACCTTGCTTTTGGCAGAGTGTGATAGAAACCTGCTTCAGTGGTTCCTCATCCTTCACAGGCTGAAAACCAAAGGCTGGCTTCCCTTGCTTTCAGCTTTGGCTGGCCTGCCCTTGCTGTGCTAGGAGGCTGAGGTGAGCCTTCAGCACATGAATGTACTTCATATTGGTCCATGTGTGGATGGATGCTCCAAGCTGCACATGGAAGGCTTGTGGCTTGTGTTCAGACTGAATCTTTTGAGCATCATCCAGAGTTTTAGAAGTCCTGAGGAGTGTGGTTATGCAAAACCCACCTGTGTTACTTCCTGTCTCAGCTCTTTGTATGTGCACAGTCAGTGCAGGCAGAGAAAGTTGCTCCTCTCTGTGCTGATGACTCTGTTGTAAGCCTTCTCCGGACACAAGAGGCAGTCGGAAAGTGGGATAATTGCCTTTCACTTACAACAAACCAGCAGAGCTGGCTCAGGGTTTCGAGAGAGACAATTAAAGATATTGCATTGTTTTCTTCAAAAGGAGAAATAGACCTGGGGGTTCCCTAATAGCCCTCCTGATTCTGCACCGCACTCTCAGAGTGCATTGTTGTGGGTTGCATTTATTATGAGCCACTTATTATCCCTAATTATTTAGCAGGGGGGAGGTCTCTCACTAACAGGCGAATCTGTGACTTGATGAACACTCAGCTGTCTGTATTTAAGATAAAATTACTGTAATTAACAAATCGATCAACCCTACTTTTGCTTTGCCTGGCTGGGACAGAACAAATGTGCTAAATGAGACCCGTTTAGTACAAAGGTAGAGAAAGGGGTTTGCAGAGCTCAGGATACACAGGCTTAAAGCTTTTTTTTTTTTCTACATGCTGCTTTTAATGGTAATGTCACATAATTGTCTCTTGTTAGATAATTTTGTCTCCAACAAAAAGCACTCACGCTGCGCTTTCTTCAGCTCAGCCCAGCAAGGCAGAGTCACAGCGGGTGAATAGCCAGGTGGGTTGTGTTGTAATAACCTAAACCTCGAGCAGAGGTGGATTGGATGCCCTGAGTGCTGTGGTCTCTTGTGACTCTTGTCTGGTTCTTTGCACATCTTATTTCTTGGAGAGCAAGGTTAATCCCTGAGGTTGTCTTATGGTTGGCAGATGTTGCCTGCTCCATCTCTTCCAGCTGCTGCTCTTCGCTGCTTTGCTATATGTGTGCTTCTTGCCCTAGTCAATCCTCCCAGCTCTGATTTGAGAAGAGTTCATCCCCAGCTCTTCTGCCAGATAATTGGTATCTGCCAGCAGTTGGTCACACATGAAAGGAATTTAAATAACTGTTCTGGTCAGGCACCTGCCTTACACAGGCATCTCTCAGGCTGCACCCAGCATGTCCCGAGTGTGTTGAAATAGCACAGGGTGTGGAGTAGTCTCTGGGCTTTGAATTCATGCCCTGACTTGGTTCATGGTAGTTTCCTAATGAAAGCAACACTTAGAGCCACATGCTGTCTAGAAAGCATTTAGCTACTGGGATTTGTCTTTCTTTAAGCCTTTGAGGTATGTCTGTGATCCTATTAAGCAGACAAGATACTGGAGGTTCAAGGAGATGCTCTCCATTTCACTGTATTCTGCTGTCCTGTGGAATGAACTGGTAAAGGGTAGATCTGCTATGGAAGAAGAAACCAGCTCTGGCCATCAGCATGAAGATGAGGAGGGTAACTAAGTGTCTTTTCTGAGAAATGTGCCTGTCCCTGTGATTGAATCCATGAAGGACAGATCTGACAGTGGTGGAGGGAGTGACTTTCCCAGTTACAAAATGGGATGGCTTCAGCATCAGCTGGTTGCTCTTACAGGGGGACAAAGGTGTCTATGGGGGAAGCTTGTGCTCCTTGCCAGTGATGATGGTGGTTCCTGCTACACCTGCTAATCTAACAGAAGAGGGGTTTGCTTACACATGCTGTGTAAGAAAATCATGGTCAAATTGTTTTCAACAGATCATTAAAACTAAACAAAAAATTGTAAGTGCGTCAAGGGACTGGACTTGCTTAACCTGGAGCTGTCTTCATCCTGTCCCTTTTTGCATATACAGGTGGAGAGGTTTATTCTTGCTGTACCGATACCCGCAGGCAGGCAGCAGCTGCGGTGTGATAAGGGTATTATGTCTGATGGATAAATGGGCTCTAGAAGGTGGTGGGCTTGGTCTGTCATGTTGATGGCTCAGTGTTTCAGAGGGCCTCATCACTGCTGCCTTGTTTCATGGCATGAGTGGCTGCCCTCCATTTTGGAGGCTGGTTGCATCTTTTGGGCATTTTGCCACTCTCCTCCGATCATGTCCATCGCTCTCCATCGGGCATTTCCTCCGTCCAGCTCCAGAGACATCTCTGGCTGGAGGGGACATTGAGTCGCTGCTGTAACTGTCACATACATGCAAGGAAAACCCATGTTGAACCGTCAAAGGCAGAGCCAAGAGCATTTGAAAGCTTCATTAGCTGGGCTTTGTTCTGACGGCGCAGTCAGGCGGGGAAATAATGCCGTGAGTGTTATCAGCCATGTGCAGGAGGTGGTTGCGTAGCAACCCCGATTGGGGTACTGCACTGCTTTTCTGAGAGGAAAAAGAAATACTCATTTTCTTCAATTTAGAATCATTGCAAACAGGAATTCATTATTGACTAAGGATTCACTTAGGTTTTACATCTGGTAGAGAGATGGCAGGCAGTGTTGGCTTCATTTTAGCATCATGTAGGTACAAACCCATATGTTAAATGAACCTGGGACAATCTATGGGGGTTTTTGTGTTTTCACCTGCTGTTTTTCATCTTTGTGTCCTGCTGGGGCTCAAAATGGGACAAGGACTGGAAATTTCATTGCTCCTTTCAGACCCGATGTAAAGGCATCTCCAGGGAGTCCTCCCTGGTATCATGTTGATTATTACAGGAGAAGAGGGTGACCATGTTCCCTCTTCCCTCCGAGCCCTGTTTAGAGAGAAGTGCAGATGGGGCTGGTTCTGCTCCTGAATCTCCACGTTAGACTGGAGAAGTGGTCAGGCTTCACAGCCCCTTCAGATCTGCAATGCCTGTGAGGGTGTTAAGGAACATTGGATGTATGGATAGGAAATAGATTCTCCAACCCACTTCTCATCTGGCATCCTAGATGGTGAAATTGAGGTAAAGGAGATGGTCCAGGATTGTTTTGAAGAGTAGCATGATTATGTGGCACAAGAAAGAAAGAAGTCCTAGCACTGAGGGGTGACCTCATTAGTGTTTACAAATCTGTAAAGGGCGAGTGTCAGGAGGAAGGAGCCAGGCTCTTCAGTGATAGCCAATGACAGGACAAGGGCCAATGGGAGCAAGCTGGAGCACAGAAGGTTCAACCTGAACACAAGGAAAAACTTTTTTACTGTGAGGGTTACAGAGCACTGAACAGGCTGCCCAGAGAGGTTGTGGAGTCTCCTTCTCTGGAGACATTCAAAACCAACCTGGACATGTTCCTGTGTGACCTGGTCTGGGTGATCCTGCTCTGGCAGGGGTTGGACTGGATGAGCTTTCAAGGTCCCTTCCAACTCCTAACATTCTGTGATTCTGAGGGGTGGGATTGCCAAGCATGCAGGTAGGACAGGGCATCCCATCATCTCCCTGTCCTGCTGCAGCTCTAGCTGTTTCACACAGAAGGGGTGCAAAGAGCTTTTTCGAATTTCAACTTTGGTGTATACTGTGTAATAGGAGCAGTGGGGTGGAGGCAGTCCACCCTGAAAGAGGAGTTGGGCTGCTGAGACATCACTTGGGCATCCCTAAAGAATCTGCCTATAGGTGGTGTCTCTGTGCAGAGGAAGATGCTGTCCAGGTGCCATTCATCTGGACAATGCATCTGGCTTCCCAAACCCGCATGGACTGGAGCACTTACCCTTGTACATGCCTGAGTGCTACCAAGGGAAGATACTAAATAAGGAATTAACGGCTATAGAATATGTATTGTACTTCTGTGGCTCTGTACAGCAATGTGGAAATCACCGGCTTCTTTTTGTTCAGCTGTTAACATCTGTATTGCCAGGGTGAGCAGATAACTGCAGAAGGATGCTGGCATTGGCAGTGAGATTTGGGATCCATGATGGAGGATCTCTGATATGAGCATCCTCTGTGTGGTCTCGCCTACTGAGAAAGTGGAGGCATTTTCTTTCAGTGAGTAGCTAGTGCATCAAGTGACAGCAAGCAGAAAGATTATTATTTGTATATTGTGAAACTCCTTTCTTTGCTCTGTCGTCTAACTTCAGTCTTTCAATATTGAACAATAATACATCTTCACTTCTCATTAGCAATTCAGTTTCAGGCTGATTCAGATTAACTTGGACTCTCACTGTACCAAACACTTTAAGAAAAAAAAAAACATGGAGCTCAAGATGTTTATGAAAAGCAATTTCCTCAATGCCAGGCAGTTTAATAATTCTACAGCCATGGCATTCAGGCTCATTTATTTTAAGCTGTGTTTCCAAACTGTGATGGGTCAATAATAAATAAGGCAGCATGGCAGATTTTGCATGGAAAAAAGCTCATTTCAAAGAAAAGAGCACAGGCAAGTTCAGTTGAGAGTACAGAGAATAACATGGCTCTTAAGTCCACCAAATTAAAGGCTCATTTGAGAACTGAATCTTCTTCTAATCAATATTTCCCTGATGAACTATTGGCAGCAAGTGAAAATTTGGAGATGTATATGGCAAAAGGGAGAAAGTTCTGCTGCTCTCTCATCCAAACAGTTTTGTCTCTAGTAGCAATAAAATTGTGCTCCTACGGATAGGTCTGGATCTTTCCTTTAATCAAGTTCATGGTGGAGAGTCATGTGTAGCCCCAGGCAGTCTTTTGCACCTGAGACCTCAGACCTATTCAAGCAATAAATACACACATCACAGTGTGTTTCAAAGGACTTGTTAAAAAACACTGGAAATCAGTATCTTGTAGGAAACAAAGTGAGTTAATAGTATTTGTTGAAAACACCTTTTACAAACCATGTGGGACACTGAGCAGGTCAACTGGAATGTGTAACAACATTCACCGATCTCCTGCTTCCCTCTGTGGACATTCGGGCAGAGATGGTGGTGGGTTTAGGTTTTATTATCTTCCTTTGGAGCATGGAGCATGATGAAGAACCAAACTGAATTGTTTTGCTTTATGTTATGGAAACTTTGGTCTCTCCAGCTCAGGAAGGTCTTTTCTTCTGTATCTACTATGTTCAGGATAGCAGCTTAAAAATGTAAATCAGCTTCAAAAAATTGGAATAGCCAGGTCGTTGTTACAGGGATTGGCCTCTGTTGGTGAAGTTTCTTTTCAGATTACTCTCAGGTAAAAGGATACTCCCTTCTCTTCTCTGTGGAGTGTGAAGTGCTAGGAATTGTTCCTTGCTAATCAAAATATAGAGCTTGAATTACAGTGTTATCTAACTCACTAATATTTAAGAGGTATCTGTTGGATAACCTCTGTGAATAACCGAGCAGGTAGTCTGTCCCTGCCATTCATTACAAACCCAGCTGGGAGGTTTTGCTGTGGCTGGCCGGGGAGGTGAGCTGCCTCTGCTTTTATTTTGGTTGAATAGTAAATTTACAAATCAGGTGCCCAGCATGAATGTTTATTTGAGAGTTCTAACTTTTTCATAATGTGCCTGAGTGCTCACTTATTAGAAGCTCACACTGTGAATCTCCAGGAATAAGTGAGATGTTTTATGTTTCTGTGTACTTTAAATAAAGCTCACAAGTGCAGGCTGCAGGTTCTGGGTACATGTACTGTGTCTGAACAGGCTTCCTACGCTGACCTTCCCCTTCTGCTGGGCAGAAAGAGCTGCACCAGAATCTTGGGGTCTTTTTCCTGTTGATGAACTTATATGCAGAATTTCTTATTTGAAATAGGGGCTTCAGTGGTGGTCGGAGTGACACTGGAACTATGGGTGACACTGTCTCCAGCGGTTACGTGGATAATGGTATGAGCAAATCCAAAAATATGTCCATAAGAGCTAATAAGGAAATCTATGAATTTGTTTGGAAATGCAGGATGAGGTCCATCACTACCTGTTCATTTCTTTAATCTATGTTATCACAAATAATGTTATGGTTTGTTTGGGGTTTTTTATAGTAGCCAGTGATCTGCCTGTGACACTTGGTGTGTCGTTACCCTACAAGTGTGGGTACCTACAAACGCTGTCTCTCAGTGCTGTAGCATTTCAGTAAGACCACTTCTGAGATCAAGACCTGGATCTTTAAAGAAACGAGCCCTTAACTCCTGACCTTCTAAGAAAGGTCAGGCATAAAAATATCTTCACCCCCGCCTTCTTCCTCCCCTCTGTCCTGAGGCCCATGGTCTCTGTGACCCAATGAATCAGGACTCTTGGCACATATCTCTTCCATCGGAGTGCTGCAGCTGGCAGGCTCATGAGACACAAATACCATCCATCTTCAACTCACGTCCCCTCCACCACTCCTGCTCTGTGCACGCGATTCCTCCTGTTCCGCCCGTGCCATCCTGAGTATGGGCATACGCATGTGAGAATACCTGCAGCAGGATGCAGATGCAATACACAGGGACAAATACTGCTTCTCTGGTAATTTAAAGGGTTTTTTTTCTTTTTAAAGCTATCATAATAAATTGAATCCTATAGCCTGCTTACCCTGGCAAGAATTAAATGCAAAGAACATGTTATGCCTTGTCCTCCCATGGTCCTATCTGCAAGGATGTCTCTGCTCTCAAAGCCATCTCTGAGTCATCGCTTGATGAGTTTGGCTGCAGGGGCATTGACTCAGTCCCCAGCACAGTCCAGTGCACCACAGAGGGAAGCCCGCTGTTACATAGGGTGACCTGGAGCATGCATTGCTGTCTGCTTCTTGGCTTCTTTTTTCATTCCTTTGATTTAAAGGTGTTCTGCCAGTGTGTGGGGATTAGTTTTGCTTAGACATGCTGCTTAGAGTTGTAGAGAGCAAGAATTGTCATCTTAATTGTTTGTAATATTTTCAGACATAGCTTTTGGTTGTGAATGCTTAAGGGTTTTTTTTCTGTTCATGTTTTGGCTCACAGGTGCTTTGCTTTCTAACTGGCTTTGGAGGGATATGACTTCTTTCTTTGATCTTTCTTTCCCAGACAGCTTCTCTACTGCATACTGACGGCTGAGGAAAACTTCTATCTGAAAAATTGTACCTCATTAAAGGCTTCTCTGCCTTAATCTGTGGTCAGGTAGCTGGAAGCGTATACAAAAATGATACAGAAAGGAGATAGTCTGCCAGTTTTAACAGTGTTCAGCTCTGGTGGTGGCGTCCCAGCTGTTTCCAGTCTTAACCTTGTGAGAGACCCCATTTCCATGATGATAATCATTTGACAGCTTTTAATCTTCCAGTGCAGACGTGACAAAATAGTTTCATAATCTGCTTCTGTGCATGAGACTGCTCACTTCTGTTCCTGGAGATCTGTGTTTGACTAATGTATGGCTTTGGCCAATGGTGTGTGACACAACCACACCGGCTTGCACTGCCCAAGTCAAAGGGCTGTCACGTTATAGCAGATGCCTCCAGAAACTGGGTGTGTTGTAAATGCACTGCTGTGATTTTTAGTATCGGTTGGAAACTTGAAGAAAAAGCCACAGAAACCCCTCAATAGCACCCTGAAAGACTTTTGTATGAATCATAGTAAATAGAAATCACTGTGTTTGTGTGGTAACC
>NW_010208784.1:2650-29030 GCF_000695765.1 Mesitornis unicolor | reverse complement strand
AGAGGTGTGACATTCCTCGTGCTATCCATCTTCAGTGTGACCATTGTCAGTGGTGGATCTGTGGGCTTCAAGCCAAAAATAGGAAACGGTGACGTGCTCCTGCTCCAAAGGGGTGCAGAGCAGTGGGCAATAGGGTCCTCCCCTCAGTTGCAAAGGGTGTCACTTACTCAAGAAACCCCCAGAGATATTTCTATGAGTCATTTGTGGGGGCAAAAGTACGGACATGATGGGGAAAAAATGTGAGCATTGTGTTGTCTGAGGTGTGCTTTGCTTACAGAACTTGTGGGAAGGGGATAAAGCATTAAAATCTGACAAAGCTGCATGAAGGGTAGCATGGGGAACATCTGATTACATGTCTGACTATTTCATTGTAATTTGCACATTTGGCTCTGCATGCATATCTATACACACAGTACACTGATTTGGTCTCATTAAAACTGAATGAAAGAATGGTCAGATGCTTATCTCAAGTGTCTGTATGTTCACTTGCTCCTAGATGACCAAGTGTGTTTAATCAAAAAATAATTAAAATTTCTATAAGTCTCAATGTATAGAGAGCTTCAGATGAAGATGAAACATAGTTGGAATGTATTCAGTATCTTGATCAATCCTTGAATTTAATTTTGGAAAGTGGCAGTGAACGCTACAGGGGAAAAAATGGCAAAGGACTGTTTTCTTTTGAGGTCATATCTGATTAATAAGGAAGTTGGTAGAAAGAAAAAGCAATTTCTAATTGTGCCTAATGAATCTACTAAAAAACCTGTGAAAATGTGTGCATGGAAGGTTTTGACAAATAATTCAGCAGCTGTTTTAGTAATAACACTTGGTTATAACTAAAGATGAAAACTAGTCCAGAGATGAGTCTAGACATAAATTCTATCATTTATCATCTGTGTTCTTTCAGAAACAAGAAATGACTGACGTACAGGCTTAATTCAAACTAAATAGCCTATAAAACAAGTTCCCTAAGGCTAATAATAATAATATCAGGAGAAATTAATATGAGGATGATTGAATACAGGATCCAGTGAAGAGTGAATATAGAATATAGATACATATCATGCTAGCAACAATGGGCTGGTGTTTATGGTATGCTTGAAAGTCCAATCCATCATCTGGCCAGAGAATGTAATGCAGTTAGAATCAAAAAAGATGCCTCTGTTCGAAGCAATATATGCCTGTTATAAACCAGCAAATGCAAATAATCAATCAAAAGCAGCAAGTGGGCAAAAGTGCGATATCATCAAGCAATAATTCGGATCACAGCTGTGATTATGAGAAATAACCTTAAATCTGTTATTTAATCAATATTAATCTTCTGACACCCTCTGTGGGGTGGGGTGTACAAACCTTCTTAGGCTAATATCATAACAGTAAGAGAAAATGTTATATTCCTTAGCTATTTCAGTAGGTAAATTAGTTGTTCATCGAAGACTTTCAGACCTGTGTGTATCAATGATATTCTCTTCACCCAAATGCTGCTCAGGCAATGGCTGGTCTCCTGGGATTGAGCATCCCTTGTCAGAGACCCCAGTTCACCCCACACTCAGTACCCTGGTCATCTCTGGGGTCCCTCTTTTGGGACTGCTCCATGGCTGCTGTGTAGCCTGGTCTTTTCTGCTCCCCAGGGAAGTGGGGAGATCCCCTATGTGCCCTTCCTGAGCAAGACTGGCTGCAGCTGCTCCTTGCCCAAGGCTGGTGACTGAAGGTTGCTTGCCTTAGCATAGGATGAGGGTGCCCAACTCAAGTACCCATCTTCAGAGGAGATAATCTAATATCTCCCATGGCCTGGATGTCCATATGCATGCAGATCCAAAGAATGGAACTTTCTCTAGGTGAGTGCACTGGCTATAGATAGCCATATCTTTGTAGTAAGTTTGTAGACCTGCATTATTAATGGAGTGACTGACTTCCAAGTCTGGGAATCAAGCAGCTTCCATCCCCTTCCCCTGTTTTGTGAGTGTGTGTGTGTGGTAAATGACCTTTGGAATGAAAATATTAACAGAAAAGGAAAACATGATTGTAATTTATTAAATGTTAGCCCAGATGCCTCTAAGGGGGAATAGACCTTTCAGTCTTACAATCTGATACATTGCTGGGATGCCTGCATTGACACAGGTGCATTTAAAGAGTCAATTAAGGGGAAACTGTGTATTTACACAGCCTGGATTAATTTTATGTTTTGGCAACTTTCTTTTAAACAGTTGAGACTACTGATGTTGCTTAAAGAGGCTGCTTGTTCAGAAAGTACTGGAGAATGTGGAAAGAGGGAAGAGGTGAAGTACAGACCTGTGGTAACAAAGCGTTGAGGTGGACACTCCACTGTGGGAGAGCATCAGCCTGAACAGTCACTGAACATGCTGGAGCAACCCTTGGTGGTGGGATTTGGGCTCTTGGATGGAAACTGTTAGCAAATGGCTGCAAATAATTGTCAGATTTCCAGGGATGTTATCTGAAGGAGAACAAAGAAAGTGGGTGCTTTGCTGGCAGTTCCTATACAATTCAATTTTCTGGGTAAAAGCCCCGAGTCTTTATCTTCATTACTGACCAGGAACTTCCACATAGGGCTTTAAAACCCTTAAAAGACTCTCTTTGAACTTTGAGGCAGATCAATGCAAAATGGAATGGGGGAAAATTTATTATTGCTGAGGAAAATACAGCACTGTGAATAATAAGGAAGAAAATGCAGCTGGGGACTCAAATTGAGTCTCTATTATGCCTATGATTAAAGATAATGTGCTAGGAAAAGGGGATTATAGAAGGGTTTCTGGGCTAAGTTGGATGTCTGAAAATGCAGTGATTGTAGCTGCTGAGCCCTCATTGGCCCAGGCTTGATATCTAAATTATAGGGCTATTACACAGAAACAACCTTGATGCTTTCTCTGAAACGCAGAGCCCCTCCACTGCCCAGCTGCTGGGGAGACTGGTCCTGCTCGAGCCTTGGGAGCTCTCTGTCTCTTTATTTTCCTTGACAAAAATTTGTGGTACTTAGCAGGACTGGTAGGGCTCCTTCTTTGTCCCTCTGTCAGTGGTGAACAGCAAATGAGGTTGTATGGTGAAGGAGTGCAGTTACACCCTTGGGGCTGGGGGGAGGAAACCAAATCTGACAGCTCAGATCTTGAGATCCTTCTCCAGTGAGCAGATCAAGGGTGGAGAGCTGTGTGGTGAGTGAATGGGCTGGGACTGATGAATTGCAAGGGTTGGACTTCGTTTTGTTTTGTTACAACCTTGGATGCATTAGTGGTCCTCTCAGCATCTCTGATACCATGTATAGAATGAGATAATAATATTCCTTTGGTGTATTTTGGCCTGTGCAGGTTATAAGATCCTTTGCAAGAGTATGTGTGTATTGAGAGGGGCATCAGATTTAGTTAAATTTTCTGGGCTGTAACGCAATACAATAATGTGTACAGAAGCCTTGGAAAGGAACACAAGAAGTGGTAGAGGCCTCTTCACAATCATTTGGAAAATATCACCATGTACTATGAACCTCTGTGCAGTTGTGTGGGTCTACAAATAAACTGCTTCATTTTACTTTAAAACTTCATGCTAAAGCTTGTTTTTTTTTCTTTTTTTTAAGAGGCTAAAGGATCAAATATGTATAGGTTATTACAGCCACCTACACTCCCACCAGAGACAGTTCATGAGTGACTACTTTGTTTTAAAACTGTTTGGGATTTTTTTGTTTGTTTTAATGAAGTCTGTGTCCCTTTATTGATGCATGGGTAAGGTATGGGGAGGTAGTGCAAGATTTATGGTGTTTCAAGAATAAACTTGCATGTTTTTAAGTAGTTGTGGTTGTAATTGATGGTTGACGGGTTGGTATTTGGCAAACTTAATTACATTTGAAATGTATCTGAGCTTGAATTTGGGAGATACTGCTTTCTGTTCAAAACAAAATTGTTTTCTGGGATGAGAAGAAGATTTCAGTGACGTGTTTTTGTTTAGTAGGCTCAAGGCACTTTTCACAAATTTCAGAACGATTCAGTATCACAAGTCATTTTCTCTGGGAAATCTTTCCTACACTGCATCCTCAGCCCCTGCAAGCCTTGATCTGAGAATTGCTGCTATCGGCTGCCTGCAGTGTTCTGCTCCTGGCTTATCTTCCCCTGACACAGAAAGGACACTGTCAACTGCTGATCAACCTCAAGCCCACAGACATCAACAGGATCTGCACTGTCCCTTCTTCTTTCCTTCTCATCTTAATGGGTGGGGGGAGCATCTTTTACTGTATGAAATTTCCCTAAGCTTAAAAACTGAAGCACAATTCAATATGCTCATTGAGTTGCTACGTTGACATTTAGCTAAACCTTATTTTCAAGCACAGAGCTACTTAAATTTGGAGTTATGGGGCACACAGTTATCCACTCAGTCCTTGAACATTAAGGTCAGATCTCCCTCTAGCACCAGTAAAACTAGCGTTTTGTACCATGGGTGGTGTAGCATTGCTTCCACCCTGGCTTTGTCACTGTTTTAGGGGACGTGCTGCAAATCCTGTCCCCTTAGAGCCCCACGTTGGTCATTGACTGCCTGGTGTCACCTCTGGGACACTGTCTCTGTTAGTGCTGAGTACTTATTTGGTGACCTGGTTCTGGGGTGTGGGTGCCCCACAGAGCTCAGTCAGCACCTCTGAGGGTGCCAAGGCTCCAGAATGACAAACTGTAGTTCCTCAGCAAAGGATGAAAGTAAAGATGCTGTAGTGAGAACAACATAGTCTGTGGGAGGATAGGCCAAATTGTAATTTTGTCCATCACCCACACAATTATTTTGAACTAGAGTATCTAAGCTGTGCTGAGTACACCCTCTGAAGTCTCTATTGACCTTGATGTTCCTTTGATTATTTAGTTAAAAAACCAACCAAACAAAAACCAGCTTTTCTTTTAGTGTTTCTGGGGCCCCTCCTGTTTCTTCTGCCGCTCTGGCTGCCTTTGTCTGGGATGTTGATATCACAGTTGCCATCGCTGTGCCAAAATATGGCAGGAATAGCAAGTGTTTCTGCAGGAGTGTGGGGGCAGGAGAGAACCTGGGGTCCTGGGGAGTGGAGGTGTCTAGGGAGAGTCTGGCAGATGAACCTAAGCACGTGTTCAGTGTTTCTATGGTTTTACTGAAAAATCGGATAATATGTGTAGGTTTTATGGGTCTTGTATGACTGGTTCATATGAATTTTCCACTGTACCTTTGTGGCTAACAAAAAACAGCCTGTGTCCATGGTGAGGTTTTGCCTGGCTGTGCTACATCCCAGCCTCCACCCTTCCACGTCTTTTTACTTAATGTGAGCCAACAAGGTCAAAGGTACGATAACTCCCCCCGCCTTCTTTCACAGTTCTTCTGCTGTAATTTTTTAAGAGCCAGTCATGTGTGAGATCAAGCAAAGGTTAAATCACGAGGCTCTCTTAGCCAAGGGAAGATTTGACTCATAGCCTGAGGCAGGGGTATCTAACCTGAGCTGTTACACTGCTTGTTAGTCTGGCTTTTCATAGGCAAAACGTATTGACGGCATAACCTCACCATGCTTGTGTGCTGTGAGAAGTGATGGGTTTTAGTCAATCTGTGTAAACCTGCTCTAACACACCTTGGTAACAGGTTACCTGTCCAACTTTGGGCTGCCAAAGAATGGGTGGCATTGAACAATTTCACTGACTTATACCAGGCAAAAGCAGTTTGTCTCTGTGTCTAGTATCTGGTGAGTGGGAACTGGAAATGAGACATCTTTTCAGATTTATACCACTGCAGATGAACAAGACTTGTGTTTCTTGTGTGTATCCGAGGCATAGACTTGACTCGTGACATGGCCATGAGTGCTGGCTGATCACCTCTGCTTCATAAGGGAATTGAGAAAATTTAACTTCCTTTATGTAAGTTCGCCCTCATTGAAATTTATACAGATGCAACCTGAATGCATTTTGCTGTGAGCACCTTAGGTGGGGGATCTGTTTGGGTGTGCTGACAGGCTGAAGGGGAGCCTGTAACTGAATAATATCACAGGCTGTGCTGGTCCTGACAAGCCTTTATAGTGCTTTTCAAATAAAAAGAAAACACAGTTGCAGCACAGTAAGCCGCCACCTTAAAACTGCGATGAAAGACCATCCGTATGGACCATCTGGCAGACCCAACTGAATTGCTGAGCCTGCAGGGCTCTGTGTCCAGTGACATGTGGAGAGAAACCATGCATAAACAAAAGCATTGCTCATTTTTTTTATACGATGAAGGATTTTATAGGGACAGTCATCTTCTATGAAATCTATAGCAGTTAATTTTTCTTCATGGTGATACAGGCAGACCTCGCCTGTACAATGGGTTGTGTATTTCTTGACCCTGCACAGATGCTGTGTACTTCATTTTCTGGTCCCTTGTCTGATGATGAAGGTAGTGGTTTCTCTACCTGATACTTCAAAGTTTCCTGAATGTAGATTAGGTTTGTAACTAAGGAGGAAAATTGCAAGAAGTCCGACAATGTTGCTTAAGTCTCAGATATTCTTTGAGATATGGCTCAGCAGAGCTGTACCACAGCAGACGTGGCTGGGTTTTTTCTGCTTCTTCCTTTTAGGCATCTCTGTCTAACTAATACATTCATAAAATCAAGATTTTCATAACCAGTCCCCACGTACTGTTACAGAATAGCTCCAAGCTTCTTTAAAAAGTCATAAGCCCCATTTCTGTGATGAGTGCTGCAGTGAAGTGCAGGCTGTGGGACAGCCAATATGGGTGGGGGTGAAAGCCCATTCCTGTTTCAGACAAGGCTGAAACATCAGTAGCCATCTTCCAGGCAACTTAATGCCTTTTGGCTGCCAAATTAAAATATTTGGGAGCCCAAAGAGGAGAGAATCAGAGATGCTGGCGTTTAAGATGGATTTTAGAGGAAAGTATTTTTGACCTTTCTTTCCCTTACATGGACTGCTTATTTCTCTGGTGTCTGTACAACACATGCTCCTGCAGACAGAAAACAATCTTTGCTTTCACATTGGGATTCAGATAAACAAAGGCATCATCAGCTCCCCCCAGAGAGGCTGGGCTGTAATTGAGGTTATTAGCTTTGCTATTTTTCAGAGCATGGAGCAGGCTGGCAAGACACCAACCCCTCCCTGCGCCGGCAGCATCTCCGCTGCTCCTACAACTGCTGCCCTAAATGCCCCCCGCATCCTGACCGGCCCCCGTCTCCCCTGCACTCTCTTCCCCAGGCTGCCAATCCTCTTCTCACCAGGGAGCTTTTGAAATGGCAGCACGTCTGGTTAAAAATAAAATGAAATTTTAATGGCTGCAAAATGTCCCCCTTTCCACTCAATTGCCCTCTGGAGAAAGGGGAGGGTTGGGAAGTTGGGGAGTGTCCAAAAGCTGCCACAGGGGTGAATGCCTCTCACCTGCTTCACTGGGGTGTGTGGTGCAAGGGAGAAGGAAAGAAATAGAATTGATATTATTATTATTATTACTACTACTGCTACTGCTACTACTTATTAGTGTTGAGGATGGAGAAAAGTGGCCAGGAAATAATTTGTTTGGCTTGGTAGTGGGATACACAGGCAACTGAGTGCATTCATATGGTTGTGGTACAACTACTGGTGCCTGTACACTGCATCTGTTTTGGGGTTCTGACCAGCACTTCCAAATCTGCCCAAGACTGGGCACTCTGAGAGAACCAGACTGACAGAACCCCCTGAGCACCAAGCACTGTCACAACTTCATGGTGGAGAGCTGAGCTGCCACACAGCATCCCTGGACCTTGTGACTGGTTTTTGGAGGGGCCTCAGTGCTGCAGTAGCCAGCAGAGTCTGCTCAAGCTAATCTGCTCAGTGTGCTCAGTACAGATTGAATTTGTCACTTTTTCCTGATTTTGCCCTTGGGAAAACACTGTGTTATAACACTTGGTGTTTGTGTTCACTTACCCATGGTGCTGAACCACTGTGGTGTTTCCTCCATCGCTCTGGAAGCCACTGTGCTCTAACACCTCCCAGCCTTTCTCCCAATCACCTATTCAATCATTGCTAAAATAAATGATTTGGATTAAACTGTAAATTAATGGTAAGGCAACATGTCTTACCAAGATGGGTACTGGGACACAAAATAACCAGAGGTGTTACTGTTCTCCTAGGGTTTACTGCTGGAAGAAGTTATCTCTGCAGCAGAGCTCTATGATGCCCTTCCATACATGAAATCCTCCTGGAGATGTCCAGACTCCAGCACTTCTCACTTAGGGTTGATAGTTGATAAAAGGCCTTTTTCTGCCTGTATACTCTTGCTCCAAAGGCTGCAGAACGACTCAAATCTGGAGCATCTGCCCCAGGGAAGGAACACCCAACCAGAGCTGGCTCTGGCTCCTGCCCCATTGGCTCATGTGGCAGAGGTGGTGTGGTCCCATGGCCAGGATGGGGTGGCAGGGATGAGTTGTGATGATTTGCCCCAAGAACTGAATCCATCACATAGCATCTCATCCTGACAGTCATAGGGAATCCCAGAAGATACCCAGCCTCCGTGGCTGTGACTCTGCCAGGTACGTGCTGGCACGTTTCAAAGCACCCAGGTCAGCACAAGCCCTCCCACACCTCACTGCCCTGCGGGGATGGCAGCTTCATCACCCTGATGGGATCCCCCTCCTTCCTCTGCAAAACCCCCTATGATCAGCAATCGCTTTTTCATCCTGTGTTTGCTTATGATCAGAAAAGATAAAGTTATTTTTTGTGTCTGTGGCTTTATAGATTAACGTGACATTTCTGACTGCTGCAATGAAGAAAACAAGGTATTGGCATCTAGAAATCAGTCATGGGGGCTTTACAAATGTCTGGATACCTAAAAATAGCTGCGGAAGACAGTGCTGCTAGTACGTTTAAAGTACAAGAACAAGCAATGAAAGCTTTCCCAAAAATGCTTGAGGGAATAGCAGACTTCTCATTTAAGGCTGTATTATTGAATCAGATAATCTGATTAGATATATAGGTTATGTGAGGACCTGATGCAGTTCCCTTTAAAAACTGCTACATATTTGTGAAAATGGCATAACAACCAACTGCATGCGAGGGAGAGTTACAATAAATGCTATTCTTGACGCAATTGCTCTGGAGAAATTGGCGGCAGATGCATTATGCTGCTATTTGGATAAAAGGGCTGTTTTCTCCCAGATGAATCAGTTTATGAACTGCAGTGAATTGTCCTTTGCCAGAATAACTGATTAAGTCTGAGTCATTGATACTGGGTATTTTGTTTGAATTTCCTTGTTTTATTTATCCTGTGCTTGATTTACATATATAAATATATATTTATATATAAGCCAAATGTATGTACTCTTCCAATGGCTCTGCTGCATGAACAGATCTAAGTGAAAGCTGCTGAAGCTGCTATTAGATCCCCATGGTTTTGATGGCAGTCACAATGATTCTGTGAGTTGGGTAAGCTGAATATATTTAACTCAGTGCTTTTTCTGTGCCTGAGCAGGGGATTTGCCATACCCTGCAGTTGGCTTTTTATTAGCATAACTTAATGGCTGGTTATAAATAGAAATGAAGGGAGGTGCAGACAGAGACCTGCCTTCCTAAGCTATCTCTTGGGTCCTTGCCTGTGATCTTCCTTCTTTATCTTCCTTTTTTTTTTTCCTACCAACACTTTTCCACAGTGATAAATAGTTCAAAGGCAATTACAATGTTAATTTGTTGCGTTAATGTGCTACAGCAGGAAGGCAAAGGGAGCTGAGCTGGTGAGCGTGCAGAGCCAGTCAGTTCCCATTAACCATCCGGGCTGCCGGGGGAGTCCTCCGCCACGGAAAAACGCGGAAACACAATCAGCGTCTTATCAA
This sequence comes from Mesitornis unicolor, assembly GCF_000695765.1. Lineage (NCBI taxonomy): Eukaryota > Metazoa > Chordata > Aves > Mesitornithiformes > Mesitornithidae > Mesitornis > Mesitornis unicolor. The sequence goes on along the minus strand of NW_010208784.1, from coordinate 19,249 downwards.
GTCTGACACCGAAAATGATGCAATCACGTTCAAGTGTCCCAGAAGGACCAGGGCACTGAATAAAGATAAAGCCACTCAGCCTTTCCTTTCTTTACTGGGGTCATTGGGAAGGAACGGATGTTATTAACCAAGCAATAAATCTCACTCCTGAGGCTTCTAGTTTTGGGTTTTCCCCTACAGCTCCTCGGTTATGCACAGAAGGGGATGGCACCAACAGACCCCCTTGTTCCTGTGTGGGGTCACTGCGGCCATGAGATGCTGAGCGCAGCGGTCATGGGGTGAGCACTGGAGAGAGAGGTCTGTCACATTGTCCCTCTGTGGTCCGTCTCGTCCAGCTTTGCTGTTGCCTTTACCTATGCTCAGCTATTTTTTGGGTTTTCTTCTTCCCACTTACTTACAAAGGTTTTTCCTAATCTCTTCCCATTTACTTGATGTTCCAGGTTCCCTCCCCAGGAAGGTGGCAAGAGGTAGAAGTGTTGCCTTTTCTGCTCTTGAAACTGGGGAAATTTCTCTGGCCTTGGACATCCTTTTCTATAAAGGATGAAGCTGAGGTTAGGGGAGAAGGATCCTCTCCAGACTGGGGAAAGGAAACCAGTGAAATAACTTATTCTGCCCCAGCTGAACAGAGCTGTGTGATTCCTCTCAGTGCCACCTTTGGGGCAGAACAGCACATAATTTGCAATGGCTGCAAGATCTCCATGGAGAAAGCAGCAGTTAACAGCCTCCCCTCTGTGTGCATCAGGAATCCCTTTGCCTAACTACTGGGAACATTAATTTTTCTGGCTTTGCATTTTAAAGCAATGGGACTGTCCAACTTCTAAATGTTCAGAGACAATTAGAAAAGGACTGTGTGCCCTATCACCCTGAGATTGCCTTTTCCTCTGGTGGTCCCTTACCCAGTGATGTTCTTGGGATAAAATGCAGCAGAATCGGGACTGAGCTGGGTCTTAATATGAGATCTGAAACCCAGATCATGGCAGACATGGTATCACTCGGGTAAAGAGCCCAAGTTATGCATTGAAATCTGAAATTTTGGCTTTAGTCTGGAGGCAAAACCCAGCTGCAGTTCTTGTAGTTCCTAAGCCACTCTGTAGGTTTTGGGGTTTTTTTGCACCCTGGCCATGTGAAAATTGCTTATATACCAACATTCTGGTAGAAATGCCCAAATATTGGCCTTCAGCTAAAATATTTATTCCATTCTACCTGTTCTTCCCTTTGAATGCTTACAAAGTAAAACCTGCTCCAGCAGTACTCCATGTAATACCTTGTATAACAAAACACAGCCTTAATCAAATGCTTTTTGGTCAGGACGTACATAAGTAAACCAGTCTTTCTAAAACAGATGATTTGCTAGTAATAGAAAAATCCCTTTTTATTGAAGTAGCTGACCTTCTAAGGAATTAAAACTCATTAGCCTCTCCCATTTAGAAAAGAAGGCTTTTAAACATCAATTTAGAATCCATTTGCAAGCTCTCTCGAGGCTCTGCATTGCCACTTGGATCCAGTGAGAAGGGTCCCTAATAAACAGCTGGAAAGTGCAGAAAAGCAGGAGTGATCTGTAGGGGAGCTGGAATTTCTGAAATATTTTCTTTTTTTTATACTAAAATAAATAATTTATGACTAAATTAGCATTTAAAAACAAACAAACAATAAAGCCCACACCAAAACTAACCACAAACCTAAAAATCCTAAACCTCCAAACAAATGACATATTGCTCATCACAATAATTGGATTTTGAATATACCAGTTGCTGAAGAATATTAAATTCCATTGGAAAAAATGAGATCTTAGGTGTTTTGAGCTGACTATACAATTAAGAACCATGCTTCATAGGTAAGGTAGGAATAATGCTGCTGTGTCCTACTGAATTGTTGTGCAGATATATCTGTTAGTGCTTGAAAAATCTGATTGCTCTATTGGGCATGAAAAGTGTCCTCTGGCAGAACAAATACTCGTACATTCAGAATAGTGCAATGAATGAACTTTGTGGTCACAGAGTGAACAGTGAAAACAAATGAAAATGTTGCTATTTATTCTCTGTGGAGTGCGCCTTTTCCATGTGTGGAGTGAAGCAGGACACATAAAGAAGTGAGGTGGTTGGAAGGCTGAATTTTGGATCTTCTTCAAGTTCATAAATCAAGGTTGTAGGTTGTACTATCAAATAATCCTAATGCTGTGCGAGATCTTGGCTCTGTGCAGCTTAGACATGGTGCAGTTTTTTAAAAAGCATTCCTATGTTAAGAAGTAACATGAATGCTCTGTTATCAGCACATTAACACAGCTTCTGCTGCTGGTACCAGTTCTTTCACAGTATTCAAAGGCTCCTGTTGCCTCTTGTATCTGACCAAGGGTTGGCTGCACATGGATAACTCAGCAGAACAAACATCAGGTCTGCCATTTTTCCAGCGTATATAAAGCTATAGAGCTGGCTGACTCCAGTATGGCACAACAAACAGCATTTAACACAAAAGTAGATGTGACTTTGTAATTCTGGTTTAGTTTGGGTGGGCAAAAAGAGGTAAAGGGTCAAACTGTGATGTCTTTCACATATATATATATATTTGCCATGAAGTCGTGTTAAATGGTAGTATACTGGTGTAGTAGAGGAGCAAGTTATATCACTTGACAACTATTTTTAAAGAGTATTTTTCTCTTTATGCTGATTGAAACTCTTTGCCATATTTGCCAAGAGAGACAGATTGTTAAAGGCCAGAGAAACCCTCTCCCTCTCCTGGCACTATGCAGTGCCACGCAGCTGGTGCAAATTTTAATGTTACCATCTTCAATTCTACAAAAAATTAAGCCAATTTTAGAAAAAAAATTAAATAGTCAGGATTTTCCACTAAGTCTGGCTCACCCGCCTTGCCCCTTAAAATGTTATAAATAGAAAAACATCATCAACAAACTCCTTCACTGTGCAAGAGCCTAATTTCTTCCTCTCCGCTGGGATCTGGTGTGTTTTTCATACTCTGTCATTAATTGTGCTGTATTGTGTGCATTTTCTGCTTCGCTAGTTAGTCAGATAGGCAGCAAATGGAGTCAGCTCCAGGTCAGAGAACACAAAAAGCCAACTCCTGCTGCCTCCCAATCAGGTAGAGATATTGAATTGGGCTCCACATAATTGAAAACATTAGCAGGCTAGAAAGTAAGCCAATTCTTAAACACACAAGCCTGAAATGCAGAAAAGAGACAAGGTCTGAAATTCCTGATGGGCCTGATCTGTCTCCCCCTGAAAGCAATAGAAATTCTCCCACCTCTTGCCAAGGGTTCAGAGCAGGGTGCGTGCAGAGAAACACTGAGGGTGCACTGATTTAAAGGTAGGGGTTAAAATATTTTACAAACGAATGATCCTTCCCCAAAACCTGTGAGCAAAATAAGGTTTAGCATTCCCATTTCTGGAATAGGCATGATAAGACAGAAAAAAGGTATAGGATGTTTTGCCATGTGGGGGTTTTTTTAAGTGAATGAATATGGACTTCTTGTCTATGGATAGAGTAAATAGGCACATCTTATCTGTCCAGAGCTTTTCTTTTACAAATTTGATGCCTAGGAGTTGTTTTTAGACTATTTCCAACAAAGAGGAAAGTTTTGAAAGGCAGAAGATACCCTGCTGTTACCTGGTGTCCATTTACCCAGGCATCAGCTCTTATTTTAACAAGACCTAGACAGCTAACTTCCATAACATTGTATTTTTTTCACCCTGGACTTCTCTTACAAAGGAAGCATGAAAGCTGAGAACTATTGTCTTATGTTGCAGATGTTGACTCCGCTGCATACAAGGTTTACTAACTGATGGCTTCAGCCCTAGAAGAGCCACCCTTGTGAATCAGCTGTTGGCCGTTAAATGAGCTGATGGAAACTTCTTGGTTGTCTCTCTTTTTTTCCAGCTGAGGAGATGCACGTAGCAGGATGACTCTTTCTTTTATTTTCCTGGGTATTCTGTATCAAAGTGCAAAACAGGAATTCTTAGAAATGCAGATCCTGACTGGTGCAAGACGGACATCTCCACTGGGTGCAGTCACAATTTGCACTGGTTAAGTGTTCCCCCTCCAAGGCACAGCATCTCCCCTAAAGCAGGGAGTATTTTAATGGCCTTAGGCAAGTAAATATCCCTGGGTAAGTAGGTAAATATTTCCATGCATATTATGTGCATAGGGCAAAGTTTCTATATATCCATAATATTTGACCTGTTTTGTAGTTCGCTATTTTGCTCTCGATGTCTGAGTCTGTGGTGATGGAGAGCACCTTGGTCATAGGAATGTACAGGGGAAGAACTTACCTTAAAATGCTTTGGGTTTTATTGACAGCAAAATACAACTGCAGGAGGAAACCAGAGGCTCCAGCTCAGACAGGGGCACGTGTCAGGAAAAACGGTGCTCCTGCAAATGGGCTGCTCTGGTTGGAGCATCTCAAAATGCACATGCTAAATCTCACCTCTGCTGTTAAAACATGGGGAAAGGAGACAGGGAAGGAAATGCACACCACACCTTTTTGTGCAGACAATTTTTTCTGGGGTAATTATCATATTGCTTCCCACCACATATCATAGCATTCAGCATAAATTTGCATGTTACGTGCAAATATTAGGCCTCCAGGTCTGGTCTCCACCTTGAATGCTGTGACACCAGCAGCCAACCTATGCGTTTTAATTAGAATTGGTCGCATGGGTTTTCTTCGAAATCACCTTAGATATAAAAACTGCAGAATAACAGTTGTGACTATGCAAAGTATGTAAAGAAAGAGATGGTACAAATGTACGTGATGGAGTTTCCCTTATCAGGTGAGCAGCACTGGCAGATGTGTCCTTCTGGGACCTGCTGGATCAGGGAAGGGCAAAAATGATGGTGTATGCTGAACCAAGGAGATAAGGCAAGGAATAATTCCCCACTGTCTCCTATCTACAGCATCACAGCCCCTTGGTCTGTGTACGTGGAGCATTCGGCAGCCCGTCACAACAATACCCATGCAGCGTATCAGCAGCACAACAAAATGTCCTGGGTTCGTTGCTCTGAATCCACTCAGTTTAGCTGTTCTGAAAGGCGTAAATTGGAGCTTGCTGCTCCTCTGGTATTGGACCCCAAAGAGCAGCGTAATTCCCTCAACAAAGGGGCAACTGGAGTATGGATGGATGCTGATGTACCTCCAGGATCTGCCCAGCATCCTCCAGAGCAGTGCCCTGGAGAGAATCTAAGACAAATGAACCAAATCGTACCCTTCTGTAACTCCATGGGGAAAAAAGATGACCTACTGTAGCCACTGTATTCCTATATATAGCAGTTTTATCTACGTACAGGGCATACCAGTACATTTTATCACCTTCACGTTTTAAAAGACAATTATTTTTATTATGGCTCAGGCAATAAACATGCTTGTTTTATAACACAGTACTCTGCTGAAGGGTGTGAGCCCATTCAGAAAAGCCTCTTTACAACCCTGGGCTTTTAAAATTTTTTTTGCTGATGCAAATCACACATTAAAGGCATAGTACAGCAGCTCCCCAGTCTCACTGTGGGCATGGGAAAGTGCTCTGGGTGAGTAGCTGGATGCAAACCTCATGGCATGTCTGTTCAAGCATAAGGAATGTACCGCGGGTTGTAAATTCAAAGCTGATGAAATCTGTGTGAGGTGTTAAATGTTCAAACAGTAAAACACATTTTAGCATTGAATTTTCTTCAGTATCACTCTAGGGAGCACCTCGGAGCTGTGTTCCAGTTTCTGCTAGCAGGCTGCTGGGAAGGAGAAGGGGGAAGCACAGCAATTACGCAGGTAAGTGTATTAATGTTATTGATGACACAAGCAGAAATCCCTCGGACACGGTGATGGAAAGGGAGGTTGGGAATATCTGAAAGTGGTTTCCTGGGATGCTGCTACTGTCTGCACACTGTTGTGCTGCTGTGCCACTGATTACACAGCCACGTGGTTTGTGAGGATCACAGAAAAACAGCTGTTTGCAAGTAACATGGACACACAGGTCACCTTCATTAAGTTTCAAAGTAAACACCACACAGAGGTGAAGGCAGCAGTGCTCAAAGAACAGTGACAGTGATTACTTTTAGACTTTGCAACGATTTCAGAGAGGTGAAAATGAATCTATACCCTGACCCAGCTGTATCTTGTGAACTGACACCTTCAACAATGTGCTTTTACTCCTGGTGTTGATGCAGCTGAGGCCCCTCCACAGCTCCCTGACTGTGCTCAGGCCCATGCAGGAGAGCAGTTGCCACCTTAGTGAAATGAGACTGCTCTCCTGGGCACGCTGACAGCAGGGTGAGCCTTGCGCTTTTACAGGCATTGTAAATTTGGTGGTGGCCCTGAGTGGAAGCAAGAAGAGGATTTCTGCCTTGTTTCCAGTGACAGATTTTATCTTGGGGCTTGTAAATGCTCCCTCCATCCATCCTCAGCGTGTTTCACAGCAAGCCCTTGCACACTCCTCATGTAGTGCTGCAGAGGTTGACCAGAAATTAGCCCTCATCTGCTGACAAATCTGTCTCAAATCTGTGACAAAACCTGCTGATGAGGGCAAACCACAGAAGTAGAAAAAGCCCTTCTGCAGTAACTGATGTGAGTGTGGGGTCTGGCCCCATGTTGGGACTACCCTGCAGAGAGTCATATGGGGCGTCTTGGAAGGCTTCTGAAGGTGCTTTTGGACCATCAGGTCTCCAGTGGTGATCCATAGGGCTCAAATCTTAGGCTGAAGCTGACATACAGAAGTGTTAGGTTAAAACAATGGATTTTTGTGCTATCACTAAGCATGGATTTAGAGCCTGGCAAGGTTTTGTGTTTGAGTGATGCAAAATGGTATTGGTACTAACTGAAAATCAAAGAAAACGGTCCCAGAGTAGAAAGGAACCAGAAAAAAAAGAGGGAGAGAGAGATACAGATTTTGAATGTAAAATACAACTTTAATTCTTATTAAGCCCTGAATGAGACACAGGAAGGGCAAATATTTGTTCTGCTGCTGACCTTCTCAGGCAAATAGTGCACCAGCACCTGTGGGCTGGAGGCATCGCACCGCAGGGAAGTGAGAAATCATCGAAAGCGAGAGAGGGCTGCAGAGAAGCTGCTGATTGCTCAGGGGAGCCACAATGAACTCCCCAAATTCCAGCACAGTGAGAAGCCCTTATCTGGATGAATATGCCCAGATAACCCCCTTGAATTTTGAGAGTAAGATCTGGCCAAAGAAGCCCACCCTTTCCCTGCCTGGCACTGGCTGTGGGAGGGGAGGTACCAGCGCAGGTTGAGGCACCGTAAGGAGCAGTTTTGGGCAGTCATGTGTTACCGGAGTGCCCCCAAGTCCCCTGCCCAAGGGGGTGGCTCTTCCTTATCAAACTGCTTTAAATCTGGAACACAATTACTGAGGAAATGCTTAAATGGCGACCTGGCACATAGGGAAGAGCAGCTTCCTTTAAAATCATCAGGCAAATGCTCTTGAAGAATAAGAATCTCTTTTGCACAACTAATAATTGCTCTTACTCAAATGGACTCTAAATTTTATAAAGTTTACAGTGAAAACATTTCCTGGATTAACAATTTTTCTTCCAGTAGCAAAATGCATTTATTTTAGCAGTTACTCAATGCTGCTGAAAAGAAAGAAATTTGTTTCCAGTGTGATTCTAGAGTTGAAATTCAGACAGATCCCTGCCTGTGGCAGGGGGTTGGACTAGATGATCTTTAAGGTCCCTACCAACCCAAACCCATTCAATGATTCAATATTTTCAGCATATGTCTAATTTTTTGCATGTGAGTGTCCCTGCTGTCTCAGCTACAGAATAGTTTTTAGTATTTTGAACCAAAAAATGTTCTCCCAACAAATTTCAGTAGGATTTACCACTCCATCGAATCTGATCTTGGTGATGTCTGGGGGTGACACCAGTCACCAACATGGTGGCTCTGATCTCTGCCAAATGTGAAGGTTAGGACAGGTTTAAGCTGAAAAGAGGACAAGACTACAGAGAAGAAGACCTGCAGACACCAATACCTGGCTGATGCGTTAAGAGGATGTGCTTTACTCACAGCTCCTGGTCTCTCCATCACAGCCCTTCTCGTCCTGAGAGCACCCCATCCATCGAGCCGCTGTCTTTATTGTGGGCAACTGATCATCTCCATAATGATGCCATTTGTGACTAATCTTCCAGGATTAAAAATGAACTGTAGCTGCTGCGGCTCCCACCTTTTGCCGCATAGCAACGAGAGCAGAAAGTCAATTAATTACCTTCTCGCTGGAATCCGGGGGCCCTTTCGTCCTCAGCTCAGCCAAGTGTGTAATGGAAAAGGGAGCGAGGCAGGCTGCGGCTGCCCAGCTGGGGATTGCATGACAAAGTGAAAGATGAGCTCTGGGAAAAGAGGAGAGGGAAGGCACTGGGGGGAAATCCTCACCCTACAGGTTCATTAAAAAACGTAAGATGCCACTGATTACACAATTATTGAGTTATTTCCTTACTTTCAGCCCTAGCGATGGTTCTGTGGATGCTTACATCTCCCTGTAAGGCATCACCTGAGCTCTCAGGGACGTGGGGTTATCTGTTCTGAGCTCCTCCCTGCTTTGGATCCAGGCTTTCCAAGAGTATCTTTCAGTGATGGCAACTTTTTGGTTGACACAGCCTCTCACGTTGCCTCAGAGAGATGCCATGTAGCAGCTGGTGCCCAGACCTTTGAGAGCCGGTTTCAATGGTGACTATTTTACTGTTATTTTAGGTGGCTCTCTACAGTGAAGGTTAATGGGAAAATAGTTTTAAAAATTGAATTTCCTTAAGAAGATCAGAGGAAAATCTGAAGCAGGAGAAACAGAGAGTCATCCTGGTTTGTAGAAGGAGTTAAACCTAGAGAGACCATGGAAAGTGAGACCTTCTAGTTTAACTTTACCTCCAGGCATTTCTGTTCTGTTACCAGTGGGGATGTGAGCTGAACTGGGCTCAGATCCAGAGTGACAAAGCTTCAGTGACTGAATCAGGAACAAGAAAGCTTAATCTCTGCTTTCCTGCACAAGATGGTAGAGCCCGGGATCTCAGATGGCCCCTTCCTCTTTGGGGTTTCGTACACATAAAGGAGATTTTGGCAAAACAAAGCCTCCAGCTTTATTTGCCACAGACCTCTGACATGGGAAGAAGGATGTCAGCTCTTCCTGAAGAGGCTGGGTGGGTGCCATGCTCAGCTCTAAGTCTAATGACACCTCCAAGTCTTGAGAAACAAGCCCTGGGAATCTTCTACCCCATGCAATCACCAAAACATGTGTAATTAATAAGTTAATCGTAATGTTAGATGGTTTAGTACTGGAGCAGAGCTCCTGAATCACAGCCCTGGACTCAGACCACACAACCCTCCTCTTTCCCAGGCTTGCAGTCGTCTTTCACTCTGATTTTTGATGTGCTCCATGAAGAAGTAGAAACTTTAAGCCTCATTAATAATTTATCTCAGTCATGGTTTGCATGTGTGCAGGGGGAGGTAATCACAGAGCTCCCCTCCCTGCTGTTCTTTTGCTGAGGTTTTATGCTCTCCAAATTTCTTTTTTTCATAAATCAAATTAGCTAAATTGCCAAAGAAGTACTTTTCTATTAAAAGAAGGCAGTGTTATGATGCCAAAAGGTTTACTATGAGAATTGTCTGTTTAATAGTAATACTTTGAGTTTATGGGCTGCTATCTTCTCTTCAAAGTTCGAAGGCTTTGACCATGTTCATGACCCCCTTGTGAAATGAATATTCTGGAACTCATTTACAGAGGTCTAAACTGAGGTATAAATGGATGAGAAGTTACAATGGCGGCTAAAACACTGGTTAGTGTATTTGTTGAAGACCCTTGGATCCCCGTGCAGACCTAGAGCAGTACCTGGATGCTTGGTGGACATTCATCACCAGGAGAATAACAGTTTGGATGAAATCAAATGCAGCTTTAATTTAGGTGTTTTGCAGCAGGGTTTTAGTATTAGACCAGCATAACACCCAAACCAGCGAGGCCTGGTTCTTGGGTGGTTTGGCAAGGTGAGAGCACAGCGGCACACACTGGTAAGTCAAAGCTCTGGTTTTTGGACTTAAGGCTTTGGATCTTCAGTACTTTGGGACCTCTGCCCTTCATTCTGTTTTATGATGGGACATAATTTAAGATGCTGGAGAGGATCCGTTTGCCAGACATGTGGACATGCACAAAGTCGTGGTCCTGACTGGTTTTTGAAAGCTCCTTTGCCACAAATACAGTGAGCCCAGCTGGTGCACTCATGGATTCCTTCATGGGACAAGACAACAAGCTTCACGTAGCAGCATGTCCCCCGTTTTCTATTAGGAGCTACTCCAGGGAGAAAGCAGAGAGGGGGAGCAGCAAATCAGCCCAGCAAGATCTCCCAGCATGTGAGCCTACAGAGCAGGGTAAAATGGAAGAGCAGCAGCATAGGAGGGTAAAGCCCCCTCCAAAATCTATATTGTGTCCCAAACAGATGCACCACGCTGGGTTGGGCTCCTGATGTCCTGGGTGGAGGGGTGGCAGTGGTCTCGCTGGCACGGAGAGCATCTCTGAGCCTTGGGCAGCCGTCCCATGCTGCTGCCCTCTGCTCCCTAGCGAGGATGGAGAGAGCAAGCAGAAGGGCTCCCTTGGTGCACAGAATGTACTCCAGGGTACTGTGGGATCACTGCTTTGGTGGGCTATTTGCTGCAATGGGTTGTTAAGGCCAAAATAGGATCAGTGCAATAAAAAGAAAATGAAAAAAAATTTAAAAAGAAGTTTTTTAGGGCTAGAAGAGTGAGGCATTTGAAAAGGAATGAGAATCAAAGACCGTATCATGAAGAGGATGCTTCTGTGACAAAGGCACAGGCTTGAGATTCAGACATTATCAGTGTGATGTCTGGCATTGGGGAAAAATATCTGTTTGTACTAGTAATTTAGGCCAAAAAATATATATGTAATGAAGTGCTTAACTGCAGCTTTCTTCCTCTTTATCGTGTGTGCAAGGCAGAATGACAGTGCTTTCTACGCAGGCAGCAGTGCTGGGAGCACAATGCAGCTATCCCCATGAGAAGCCCAAGCACTGCAGGGATGAAAAAACACTTCTGGACAGTGTGAGCAAGGGACGGGTACAGGTTGCTGGGATCCAGCATCCCCTGGAGTGTGTTCTTGGTTTCTCAGCTTTTTGACAGTAAGAGGAGCATTTGTGCCTGGTTTTGCAGCTGCAAAGAAGTACATGTTATGATGGCTACATATGTATAAGCATATTTTTATGTAAAAAAAATATATATGCATTCATGTATGTTATTTTTTACATGGGAGAAAAGTTACCAAGTGCTATTATTTATAAGCATTTTTTTAAAATCACATTTGCCTTCCCCTCTTAATTCAAATCATGAAGCTAAATTAATGGAGGGGCACAGAAGTTGTCCCTGTAGCACCCATTAGCTAGGTACTCTCAGGCTCCTGGGCCCATTTCAACCTCTCCCCAGTGCGGAGCAGCTCTCCAGGAAGCCTGACAGCAAACCTCACATCGCGTTTTTGTCAGCAGTAACAGGTGAAATTTCTGTTTTGCTAGATGTTTGCTGTGGAGCAATGTGAGCTGCACAGCTGAAGTGTGTGCTGCTGTGTCACTGAAAATACATCCTCTGCTAGAGCTGTGACCTCCAGCTCATGGTCTATTCCCTCCTTGCTGTCTCCTAGCAAGGGATAATTTCAGTCATGTCCCAATATCCATTTTCCTCCTATACATTACACTTAGATGAAAGAAGAAAAGCCTCTCTGCAGTGCTCTGGTCTTCTGCACATGGGGTTGATGCTGAGATCTCTGGGGCTGGCTGGACTCCTTTCATGCCTCTGGATGGGGAATGCTCCTGCAGCCTGGCTCACCTGCTCGTAAGGACAATAAGTATTACCCTACCCTAGTTTTCCTAATCTGAAGTGCTGACAGGAAAGCTTTCCAGGTCAGGATATTTTATAAACTATATATAAATGCTACATTTAGACAGTAGTGAATATGTGCTTGTCCCCATGGCTGGATCCAGAGTTAGCACGGAGGAGCTGGCCTCAGCAGGGGTTGAGATCCTTCATCTGCTGCTCCGGTGCTCCCAGGATCAGACACTGGGCAGAGGCAGCATGCAACAGTGAATTGAGATGCTGTATTTAGTTGATCTCTTCGAGCCGTGTAAGAAATAGGCAGGTTCTTTATTGCTTACATTAGATATAGGTAAGCAAGCACCATTTCCTCGCATTCACCCTGAGTTACACCACTGTTCCCAGTAAGGCTGGTCCTACTGACGCTGGTCCCCTCTTGGCTGCAGAAAGCCCTGTGCTCACCCTCCTGGGGCTGCAGCATGTTTTCCCAGTGCTGTGCATTGCAGTGTTTGCACTGGTACGCGTGGGATGAAAGAGAATGATGTGTGTGGAGCATTGCTGCAAAAAATAAGCTTTTTTTTTGGCTTTGCTTTATTTTTTTATTATTTTTTTAGGAGCAGGACTCTGTCCGCACTGCAGAGCAGAGGAAGCAAAGTTGAGCTCAGCATCCAGTCCTTGCCCACAAGCACGGGTGTTTCAGTAGCCTGCTGTGGGCATGCAGAGGACTTACAAACACCAGCACGAGGTGAGGTTTTCTGTCTCGTCGTCCTCAGCAGCAGCCGCAGCAGCACTGGAAGCGTTGCTGTGGGCTGAGTGTGCTTCCCTTTGGATCAAGCAGTGACGTGCCTTGCTTTGCCCTTTGGATTTCCTTGTGACACAGAGATAGCCTCACGTGGCATTTTTCTCAGCTCAGATTTTTGCCTGTATCCTTTGCGTAGTGATAATTTTTGGCATCTGGCAAAAACAAAACAAAAAACCCCAAACCTAATTGATGATACCAGCATGCAGAGGCTGCACAGCCAAATCCTTCCTCTGAAAATAGCAGCCAGTGTGATGCTCCACAGAGAAATGCAGGGACCTGGTTCAGAGACCCGACTGCAATTTTGTCAGTAGCACCAGACCCTGGCTTAGGTGTTCCCTGCTTGTGTCACTCCAAAATACTGAGCAAAGTCCTGTTAAATGAAGATACACAAGCCTGTGCTGCTGTCTTCCCTTCTGAGCCCTGGCTGAATTGCCAGGAGATCACAAAGTGGGGTCAGGTTTTCCTGATGTGCTGGTCTTGGCTTTTGGATGGGGCTGGGAGATGTTTGCAAGAGATGTTGGTAACTGCCTGTGTCACTGACCTGCCTTTATCAGAAACAGACACAAAATGGAGAAGGAAAATGGACAGATGGGGGATGGAGCTGGCTGAGATTGAGCCTTCCTGACAAGAAACACCCCAAAGGCAAGTTGGCTGTCAGCACCCTCCCTCTGCTCTGAGAGGCCCTTCCTCACAGCCTGCTCTGATTAAAAAAATAAGAAAAATAATATTAAAAAAGAGAGGGAAAAAAAGTAAGAAAAAAATATAGATGTAAAAACTCCCCATTACTAGAGCATCATCTGATCACGGGCAGCTTAGGGAAAAATTTCCTGTACAGACCAGTCACTGTTGACTACAGCAGCTTTAATTCCCTGCTTTTAAACATCATTTCCCACCCAGGATACAGCCAGGTGTGGGAGCAGGAGGAGGCAGGTTGGATCCAGGCAGAAGTTGCTGGGTCCAGAGGCCACTGTGTGAGGAGCTGAGTGCTCCATGGGCAACAGGGCCAGGGTCAGCAGAGCAAGCAAGGGACATTGCAGGTGTTTGCCTCTTGACCGAGCCAAGCAGCCAGACATGAGTCCTCCTGGGCAGGCTCCTTGTTCCTGCTCTGCCTCGGGGTTGGGTGAGACAGGCACAGATGCCTGTGTGGTCACCACTGGTTATCATGTAGCTATAGGTGACGCTCAGTTCTCTGCAACTTGTGCTTTCATTGCAAGTTGACCCCAATTTTGTTTAAAATCACAAAAAAAGGGAAAAATCCCCCTAACACCCAAAATAACTTTATGCTGGAGTAAAAGAGCCAGTCTAGGGCTGGTTAGCATGATAATCTGATTTGGAAATAAAAGCACTTATGCTCTACAACTGTAGCAGGAGAGAAGGGCTTTTTACTTGCAAGTTGACCTTAAAAAAGCTTGGCATGTATGAAGTATGCATTTTCCTTTCCTAGTCCATAATAATTTCCTATGAAATACAAGAGCATGTACACATATGAATATTTAATGTGACAGTGATGAAGCTTTATATATTAAGTCAATGAAAATTCTGTTAAGCTCATGGGAACAATACTACTTGTGTAGTGAGCTGGGAATTTGACATTGCAAGTAACCAATGGCTATTACTTAATTTTTGTATCAACAGTAAAGACAAACTATGAGTTAAATTTAATTCCAACTTATTGGAAGTATCTTTGAGAACATGTTGTGGCCAAATTGCAAATGAAATTTTAGTTTATAGATTATAATGGTTTATCAGGGCTCTTCCCCTCTGGGAAATTAAAATCATAGAAATTAAGGTACAAACTGTCTCCCAAATTACAGATCAGAAGTCATCTATTTTAGGAATAGTGAGGTTAAATCAAGAAGCCTTTATTTAGTTTTCGTGTATTCTTCAGGGGATTTTTTTCTTACTGCAACCCATGTTAGTTTAAAATGATGATATTCCCAGCCCTTTATATGCTCTGTCTTTGTTTTATGTCTCTATAATTTAGGCAGCCATTTTGTGTTCAGGAAAAAAATTCAGCAAAAAGGGGACATCCATTGGGGGCTTTCTCCTGGAGACTTTGCTTTTGGATTCTACTCTGCAGTGATTATCTTACCGCGAAGTAACTGTCGCTCTGGTCACAAATGTCTTTGTCTCGAACACCACACTGTGCATGAATTCAGCCTCGATATACAAAGCACAAACCTAACAGCAGCTTGTGGAAGAGCTGGTTCTATATCCAGCATTTTGGTTTTATAGCCTAAATGCTGACAGCAAGCTCTAAGCATGGGCAAGAAAGGAGAAGTGTGACTCAAGGCAGTGATGTTTGCTGTGCTTTGCTGGGGCTGCAGACCGCAGCCCTTCCTCCTCTCCAAACCCCTTTGCCCTGCACCACGTACCAACACCATTTCCTTCCCTACCCTCCCGAAATTCCCAGAGCTATTAACTAGGTCACGGGAGCTGGTCCCAATCCAGCAGTTTATCTAATTGCCTTTTTATAGTATATTGTGCAACTCTTTATTATCCTGTCAGCCTTCACGGTGCCGGAGGGGAACAGCGAGGCAGAACTGGGATGAAGCTCGCTGCAGCGCAGCCACTCGCAGTGGAGAGCAGAGGATGAGCTTCTGCATCTCTGATAATGCGGGGATGGTAACAGCCTGGGCAATAAACCCAGGAGGTGCTTTTAGCAGCGGCTGGGGACAAGGTGGACCGCTTCAGACTCCTGCGATAGCATCTCTAGGTACACATGTACATGTTTTGGAGGGGTGGCTGCTTCTCCAAGAGCAAGTGTCTGGGCTGACGTGTCAGATCAGCTCTGGGGAGGCTGCTTCTTGGGCAGACATGGCCGGGGAAGCTCCTCAGCTGGTGATGCAGAAGGTGCCCTCTGGCCTTCTCATCTCTGAATCTTTGCTGACGATGCCTGGCAGCAAGATTTATGGGGTGTGGGGAAATTCTGTGGCATAAGCAAGGAGGCTGTGCAGGAATAGGGGGGTTGCACGCCTGCATTCGGACACCCACGCTTTTCGTGAGTGTTAGAGAGGAGGATGAAGCTGAGCATGCAGGAATTGCAAGTGCCCTTTTTCATACGGACATGATTTGCAGCACAGTGGGTTTGAGGCGCACAGCCCATGAGAATCAAATCCTTTGGGGTTTGGGAGCTGGACTGAGCAGTGAACTAGGAGTGATGCTCATCCAATTCCTAAATAATCGCACCCAGCATCCTGGAGAGGGGCTGTCGGTGAGGGCTGTAGAAAGGCAACACATCTGGGGTTGGTCTTTCCTGCCTTCGTTAAATGATTTTTGAGCGTGAATAGCTCTTTTCCCTCAGTTTATTAATCAGAAGACTCAGCCACAACCCCGCCTGAGCCTGCTGTGTTGAGATAAGGCAGAGTCGCTCCTCTGGCTGGCTCTGCCGCTGGCTGGGGAGGATGGGGGGAATCTGGGTGAGCTATTCCTCGCAGAAGTAGGGCTGCACCCCCTCAGCCCTGCCAGGGCTGGCCGAGGGAAGACAAGACCCTCAGTCCGCCCCGGGGAGCGGCTGCAGAGAAGGCAGGCAGTGCCAGAAACCCCCAGCGCCTTTGCAGGCGTTCTGTCCTTTGAGCTTCATCGGAAACGATTTGCAGCTCAAACGCCCCCCTGAGAGCCGCTAACCTTTGGATAAGGTTTGGCACCGTTATCCTGCTCGGGTTAATTAGGAGTTAGGGGGAGCCCAGGAGTGACGCGACTGGCTCCATCCCTCCATCCCTCCATCCCTTCCCCCATCCCACCAGCCGCCCCTCCAGCCCTCTCCCCGGCGGAGCAGCGCGCTGCGGGCGGCGATGGGGAGAGCAGCAGAGGTAAATGACCTGATCCTCCTTTCTATCTCCCTGGGCTTCTCTTCTCTCTCTTTCTCTGTCTCTTTCCTCTGTCCCTCATCCCGCCCCCGCTCTTTCTGTGTACTTTATCCCCGGTTTTAGCCGCCGGTATAAGTGCAGCCGCTGCTGCAGAAAGTCTTGTTTTCCCTCCTCTGGACTCGGAT
>NW_010208784.1:1976-2520 GCF_000695765.1 Mesitornis unicolor | reverse complement strand
CGGGCTCTGCTTCCCAGCGTTAGGGGCGTGGGTTATCGAGTGGGCACAGAGGCAACCCCGGCACCCCCTACTCCCTCATCTGCAGCATCCCTCGGAACCCCTAAACTCCTCAGCATCCCCTGCACACACCCACCCCTCCTCCCCAGTTTCCTGCTCGCCTCGGTGTTCACCAAGGTTTGGCTTTGAGGGGCTGTTAGGGTGAGGGTCCCTCGGGAAAGGAGGGGGCACTGCCGCATACAGATCCCTCGCCCCCAGGGCATCCCCGTCCGGATAAATGGTCCGAGGTGGGGGTACGGAGGGTCCCAAGGCCCCCAGGGAGCCCCTGCCTCTAGGCTCGCCTCTCTGCACCGGCCCGGCGAAACGGGACTTAATTTCAATCTCTTCTTTTCAAATTTGAATTTTTCTAAAATTTGTTTGTTCGTTTTGGTTTGATGGGGCTTTTTTATTTGGTTTTGGGGAGTTTTGTTGTTTTTATTGTTTAGGGGTTTTTTTGTTGTTTGGTTTTCTTTTTCGTAAGAGGTGTCTCCCGAGCCCGGCAACCCTC
>NW_010208784.1:1500-1868 GCF_000695765.1 Mesitornis unicolor | reverse complement strand
GGGGGGGGGGGGGTGTGGGGTGTGGCTGGGGGCTGCGGCTCCCAACCGTGGCAGGACTGAGGTCTGGGGATGCTGGTGCAGGGGAGGGGATTTTAGGAAATATTCACGCACCAGACAGCGGTTTGGGTGAATTTTCGTTCCTTCCTTCCTGATGCCCCCTGCAGACTTCAGAAATAGGTCTCCTTCGCGTCGTCTTTCACAATGAACTTGTCTTAGGCTAAATTATATTTTTTAAAACCTAACCAAACAACAACAAAAACTCCCAACTCGTTGAATTAACCCCCGCGGTGTTCACCGTAGCAGTTGTCATTTTCCCGGAGCGAGCAGAAGTGAGACGGCGGCTGCCGCGGGCGGCGGTGACGGGCCCC
>NW_010208784.1:0-1199 GCF_000695765.1 Mesitornis unicolor | reverse complement strand
TGGGAGACCCCCTTAGGGGTAAAGCTCTCACTGGGGATATAGATATATATTTATATAGATATGTGTGTGTGTGTGTGCATGTATGTATGTAAGTATATATATATATGTGTGTGTGTGTGTGTGCGTGCGTGTGTGTATATATATGTATGTACGCATTTCAGCTGCTTTGCACCCAATTTCTTTTTGGATTCCGGCAGGAAAAAATAAATCAAAAAAGCAAACAACAAAAGACCCCCAAACAAACCAGAAACAATGAAAAAAAAAACCTCACCAAAAAAAACCTTAAACGGGTTTTTTCCTAGGAGCCGGGGGGGTTTCGTTCTCCACCTCTGCTCAGTGCCGCATCCCACCCGCAACCGCAACCCGAGCCCTCCCTCCTCGCTTCCTGCCCCTCAACAACGATATTAGGAAATAATTTAGCACTAATTTTTCTCCCCATCTGTATTAAAAAAAATAGTGGGGTTTTTTAACCTTCCAAAAGCAGCAAACGAAACACAGATTCCCTTCAAGGAACATTTTTATATCAAACAACGATTCCCCCCGCAGCAGAGGGGTCGTGCTCTCACACACACCACCCCATAATGCCAACGCTCCCCTTGTCATCCTGCGCTTGTCTTTGCTACAGCACAGGACAGGGATTCCTCGTTGTCGTTGTTTGACTGCTTACCTGGGAAATATTTTAAATAAAGAAAAATGGTTTTTTAATTACAAATAAGTATAAATGTTTGAAAGCAAAACGAAAATATGGTAGGATGTTTTATTTTCAAAGCAAGGAGAATTTCTACGTTAGATCGTGGGGACCAAGAGGAGAAACCTGGAGCCAAGCATCCCCACGGAGTGCGCGGATTTCCCGCAGGTGTTTCGCGGGGCAGAGCCTCTGCGAGCCCCGTGCGGGACCGGGAACCCGTTTCCCTCCGGTTTCGGAGCAGACAGGCAGTGGCAGTCGTTACAGACAGCTGAGCCCTTGCTCCTTGTTCGCGGATTTCCACCCACCCCTTGTGCTCCGCAGCTGCGGCAGGGTGCGCTGCCCCCGCTGCTGTCCGCAGCCTCCGAAGGGGCCGCACATATTTTGGGAAAGAAAAAGAAAAGAGAGGAGGTGCGGGGAGGAAAATTCCGTTAAGCACCGGTGGGGAGCCGTTTGTCCGCCCTTTTCAGCAGGGCTTTTTTTATTTCTGCCGCCCATTTCGCCGTGGGGAAGG
>NW_010208783.1:6519-11568 GCF_000695765.1 Mesitornis unicolor | reverse complement strand
GGCAGCGCAGCCCCGGCGGGGCGGGAGCCTGCAGCTGGGGTCTTGCACCGCCCCCGCAGCTCCCGGGGCTGCCACAGCCGCCCCTCGACCTCCGCCAGCCCCAGGAAGGACTTTGGCTTTTTCTCTGTTTTATCCCAATTGCACCACACTGTTTTAGGGCCTTCTGCTTTTTACCATGTGCATTGCTGTGATACGTATTACAGTCTATGAGAGCAAAACAAATCACATCTGACTGATGAGTAAAATGAGCTTTGTGATGGTCCTTACTGCTGGTGGAGAAACATTTCTGGTCACCGCAATGGACTTGGTGCTTGTCTGTGCAGGAAGGGTTAAGAATGGAAGATTTCCCTGAGCAACAAGCATTACAAGAAATTAAAAGGCAAGCAGAGAGGTTTATTGTTTTACTCCATATACCTAATTACTAAGCTAGCTTCTGCAAGCAGGACTTTGAGCTCCAAAGTTGATAAAAGTGCCCCTGGCAGGCTGGCTTGCAGGGACAGATCAGAGGTTTCTAACCCAGCGATCAGAGGTTTCTCAGAAGCTGAGCTACTGTCCAGTGAGGGTTACATGTGCTCATTTACAGCGAAAGGTTATCAGCCAGCTAGATTAGAAGGTCATCTTGTTTCACTGTTGTGAAAATTGGCCCTGTGTAACGTGACTTCTTGGTTTTCTACAGTTCTTGACAGTCCTAATGAAAACTGATGAAATTGCTCAGGGTTTTTTTGCTTGGGAAATTGCTTGGCCTTCACTGCTGCTAATGAAGACAATACTGGCACAAGGAGCAGTGTGTATAAAACAGCCAGCAATAAGTCTGAAAAATATTTCTAAAAGAGATTGTGAAGAGAGAGACCCAACCGGAGAGGGGCCAGGGCACGGCAGGCTGGCAGGGGGTGGCTGCTTGTGGTGGTAAGTGGTAATACAGACACTCCCTTCAAATCCAGGAAAGCAGCAGAAGAAATAACCCAGGAAATCTGTTAGATTCCAGGGTAAATTTAGAGAAATATATAACGTTGTAAACAGGAGAGAGGAATCATTGTCTCCAGGTACGATGCTGTTTAGGATCCATTTTTCTATTTCTCTCACTCCTTCAAATAGTAAAAATCTCTTAAAATTCCAAGGCCACAAAAACCCTGCATGACAAGAAACCAGCATATCAGGCGGCCTCCAAAGGGAAAAGAGAAGATTCAAGTGTCAGATGTCAGCAATTAGAACAGGACGCAGGACTGGCACAAACATCTTTAATGATATGCGTTGTCCATCGCTCTTGCTGGTTCACCATGTGAATGGCAGATTGTTCACGGCCTCCCAGAGTTTTCATTAAACTAAAGACATTTGTTTTATTGTTCCTGCCTTGGAGCGAGTGATTAAAATGCTTGCAGGGGAATGAAGACACAACTAAGACAGGACAGCACAGCAGCAAGTAGTCTCAAACATGCCCAGCCTTGGGAAAATCAGGGTAGTTTTTTCCTCCCTGCAGACATTTGCATGTGTCATCATCCACTTAGCAATTCCACTCTCAGAATTATAAAAAAAATCTACCACTTCCCATTTAAAATTTAACTCAGTTGTAGACAATATTTTGTGAATAAAACATCAATAAAAACATACTATTCAGCTAATGTTTGGGAAGAAAAGAAGGGAAGGGTGGGAATAAACATGTGCCTGTTTCTAATATTTTTGATTCGTGAAAAAGGAAGGCCTCCAGTCAGGTTTTCTGTCTTTATAGGGAAAGTAATCACAAAAAACTAAATTTCCTGCTAAAGCAAGCTGATGGAGTTCTCTTTCCAGACAGGGAATTTAAAGATCTTGCTAGGCTCTGGTCTAAATCAATAGTACCTGGAACTGAAATCTGAGTGAGAAACATTGCCAGAACACATCAGGTTTTATAGAACTTACCAGCAGAAACATCACTAGCCAAGACATGGTAGTACTGGAAAGAAAAGAAGCTATTTGATCAGTGAGAGAAATAATTCCTGAATTATTTACTCATTTTGTCTTATTCTTCACAGGAAGAGTTCTTGGGCAACGGTTTCAGGATAAGGTTCAAGGGCAACAACTAGTTATGAATGGAAATATGCAGTGATATCTATCCCACCAGCTTCTGCGTCCTTTACAATTTGTTATTTTCAACTGAAGAAACTAGAGAAGGTTGGATTCTCTCAGTTTTACCTCACAAATTGTGCTGCAGTACAAAAGGGTTTTGTATTTGAGCTACAGCTAACCAGAAATAAACACAGCCAAGAAAAGAGCCCAAAAGCTCCAAAACAACTCTCTGCCCTTTTATTGTGATGCATATGTTGCTCAATACCACAAAATCTCTCTTATTACTTCAGCTGACTGACTTGGTGAACTTCCATCCAAAACAGTCTCAGAAGAGCATGTCCAGATTTATTCCCCCTCTGCATTTTCTAGGAGAAATGTGGATTGCTATTACAGTATTACCACAGAAAAAAAACCCCAACAACACTGATTGCTGTTATATTCTCTTTCAAGCAATCACTGTGAATGCATTCTTTCAGTGTATTCCCTATATAACATCAGCAGAGTATTTTAGGTAGGCAATTATTCAAAGGCTGTGGCCACTGTCAGCTTTTTGAAGTGGCTTGGTCTTTACTGCACGAATCTCCAAGAAGTGCCCTTGCCACGCGTGTACTGGCAGACTGAGCACCAATGAATCCCAGGCTTTCAGAAATCGAGAGTAGTGGTTAAAGTGAAGAATTACAAAGAGTCACAGTTGTAGATGAATACGAAGAAACTTCTCACAGGAACCTAAAGGTAAATAGAAGAAGTGTGGAATGTACACGGACAGCCAAGCAAGACACCTCAGCAATGAGAAACTTTAAAAAGAAAATTAAAAAGTCAATGTCTTTTTCCATTTTTGTGACTGCCTGTAGTTTTGTGCTGTACTTGTCTGCACAGGCATCCTGGGAAGGTGAGGTGAGGATCAGGCATCCTTTGCAGTGCTTGCTACTTGAGAAGGAGCTGCAAATGTCAAAAACACATGAAAACAATGATCTTAACCCTTTACAGTTCTATAATGTTCCCAGTTTGTAGACTGGTTCAAATTCTGTCAGGAAATACCATTTGTGTCTCTACGATCTCTGAGAAGGCTGACACTGAAATAAAACCCAGATGCACATGTTAAGTGGCCTGTAGGGCCTCAGCCTTCTGTATAAATTTTATGCTTCAGGTCTCAAACCTTCCCCATCTTCCACCCCCAAAGATACAGGAAAGACCTGGCGGGGGGAAAAACACACTGCAATTTCTGTGTTAGAATTATGGTGCTCTTTCCAGTTACGTGTAGGACTGGAGGTCAGAGAAAAAGTCAAAAAAAAAGAGTAAGAAAAAAGGTAAGATAGGTTAATTCATTTCAACATCTTCATCAACACAGGTGCTAGATGCTCTTTCAGCTGTGGATCAATTTGAATGTTGCTCAGTTCTTTGATATTGAGGATCATCTCATGGGCTTGGAAGAAAAGCTCTTTCCCCACAGCATCCTCCACCCGCCTGCGCCACTCCATCAGCCTGGGTCTGTCTTCAAAGATGTCACAGCCAACGCCAACGGGCTGCAAAAGGGCAGAGAGCAACAGTGAGGCACTGGGCAGTCACTTCTCCAAGACAGCAGGCACCAAACGTGTACCTGCAGGTATAGGTAGTTGAAAAAATGAAGAGGAGCTCACAGAGGAGCACTGGGAAGGAGGGAAATCTGTGGTCGGGGGTGTATCTATCTGGGGGGGGACAGAAGCCAGCCTATGCTTTAAAGGGCATTTACAGGTCAATTCCTGAGTGCCAGAACAGCTGTTAGGAGCAGCAGAGATGACTGCCACTTATTGTGAGTGACTTTCAGCTACAGCATTGAAGATGTGGTGGGCTGACAGTGCCAGGGACAACTGCACAGTCCACAGTACAGTGTGGTGTATTATACAGCAAAACCACAGCACAAAACGTTAAGTGCTTAACTGAACTGATGTCTTAGTTGACATAATCTGTCCCCTTTCTACTTTCTGCCTGTACTACTCTAATACAGTGCTGTAGAGAAGCAGAGCTGCAATTTTTCAGTCCCTGAGATACAGAACTGGGAGAAAGAATCACTTCTGGGCTGCAGGATCCAGGCCCTGACAGTCTGGGAGAAAACAACTGGTTTGTAACAAATTTAATTTAATTGCCTGTCTGAGATTGTCTTGCACCTTCCAGACATGGCATGGGCAAGTACCATCTGAAGAAGAATATTCTTGTATGATAAAACTATTCCTAATAATTTTCTTATCTCAACACACCTGTCTGCTACTGCTTCTCACTTCTGTATATTACCTCCTTCTCTGGAGGTTAAAAAAAATGTCAGGATAAAGGATGAAGGCAAAGAAGTAGTATTGTTAGAGAAGAGAAACAAGATGCGTTGCAGCCAGTATTTCTTTTAAAAAACTGGTTTTCTAAACCCACTGCCATATTCTCCTCATTGTCTTAGGCCAGTTCTGTTGAGATATGACCTCGCTCCTCTTTCTAGTGAAGTGTTACCACATGCTGCACCCCTCCCTGCCCAGCAGCATCTGCTTCATCCATCTCTGCATGGAGGCCTCCATACCACATTCCAGCACTCACTTGCATCAGCTCCACAATGGCCACAAGATCAGCCAGAGAGATCTCACTCCCGATGATAAAAGCCTTATCCTGCAGAAACCTCTCTTCAAATTGCTTCAGGGAAGTGGACAGCCCCTCCATAACCTCCTGAAGCTTCTCAGAGGGCAGCGGCTGCCCTGTGAAGAGGGGAATCAGCACCTGAGGAAAGAAGGGACTTAAAGAGTACAGTCGTCCATCTTCTCATGGATCTGGTGGTAGTCATTTTAAGATACACCCCATGAACTATTCATGATTGTGAAGGTATGGGAAGACAAATCTCTGCCATACTCACCCCTGCTGTGCCCTGCGTTTCAACAACCAATTCGGGTCAGCAGGCTGCCTGCCCACAGCCACCCCTGCCAGTCACCCTGCTGTGTCACTGGGTGCTGGAGGCAGGCAGAGGGCAGGCAGCTGCCCGTACCGCCGGGGGGT
>NW_010208783.1:0-6494 GCF_000695765.1 Mesitornis unicolor | reverse complement strand
TGCCCCAGCACTGGCTGGAGAGGCAGAACACAGCTTCCTCTGTGTGACAGCAGCCAGCGAGGCTGGGAGTGGGTGAGCACCACTTTTACACCAGCCTTTCTGTGGCCTTCCAAGCATCATTCTTTAAATCACTAGAAATTTTTCAGTCATGTAAGTGCGGTCCTTGCCTCCGTTGACTTGCTGGTACAGGGGGCAGTTGTCTTTCCACGATATTTTTCACCTTTCACAGAGGTGTACGCATCATTGGAGCCTGCAACTATCCTGCCCTAACCTACCACAGCTAAAGGAATATAGTTTATTTGGAGAAGCAAAATTAAAGATACAAATTTCCATCTTTGGGAGTGGACTGAATTTCTATTTACTGCTAATACATTCAACAATTCAAATTGAGATTGCTTAATCCAAGCCAGGAATTTTGCCAAATACATGTGGAATCTATTTCATCAGAAAATTAATGGCCAGTTCTCTTCCTAAATGGTTCCAATTATGTATGATGAGATCTCCGGGTATAATCACTTGAAACAGCATCTTCTTCTTTTTCTGTATCCCAGGGCAGTCTATCTTCTCCCATGTCTACCTAATGTGCCTTCTGTTACACGGTGGCTTTATATGTTTCCCTATTCTCAGTTCTTCTGAGGACCTTTCCTGTATCTGGGTTATCTAATCAGCAGCAGCCATGAGTTGGATTTCTTTCCCCTGGAGCACTGCAATAACAGCCTGCAGAGACTGGAAGAAACTGCTTCTTGTATGAATCTGACTCATATTTGAATGGCTTCTTTGTGCTCTCTAGCCAAAATTTCAAATGTCAATAAATAATATCCTGATATGTTTTGTTAGGCACAAACAAGAGCAAACTTTACACAGGCAGAGTGAAGTTCTTACCTGTTTACTGGCAACCCTGATTTCATCTGAAATTCCATACGGCAGCTGTACTTGCAGGGCTGTATTTTACACCTGGCCCTCTCTGAGGACAGCTGCATTAATTGTGTCTGCTCAGCTGCCTGGAAGTAGGTGTCCAGCAAAATCCTCTGACGCTAAATGATTTTCTGCCTCAAGGTGGTTCTGTTAATTTTGCCAAATATAAATTGATCACACTGAACTCTGCCATTGTCTCTGTGTCTCTGCTCTGTCTATTCCCGAACCCATTTCAGAGCAGTACCTAAGTGTGCTTGAAGCAGAAGACTTCTTCTGGATTTCCACCCTGATGGGGCTGCAGGGACTTGTTGGATGAAGCACGCAAGCTCTTCTGCTTCCAGCAACAGAGCACACGCTCGCCAAAGCAGCAAAACTTCTGCCTATGTGCACACTCTGCACAGCTGTGCAGTGAGGGGGAGGCCCTTAGAGGCGATACCCAATCTGTTAGATATTCATTCACAAATCCAGGCAATGGAAGTCTCTTGGCCTTTGAGACCTTCTGTACCAGACTTACTTTAAGGAAAAAACACAGCGATCAAAGCTGCTTTTGCCAGATCCTGACACTGAGCAATTAGGAACAGCTCCCTCTCTGACAGCTCCTCTCAGCCAGGACTGGCCTAGGTTTGTTATTTCAGCATGACAAACTCTCTCCAAACTGGGGCTGGTCAAATGCTCAGTATTCTGCCAGAAAAACATCACTTTACTCACATTTTCATATTTGGTCTCTTACCTTGATCCACATGGTCTTAGGAGCATTAGCCCGGATGTTAGCGTGATGCCATGAGAGGTACTCATCTACCTGGGCCCGTTTCTGAATGTCCGATGGGTACCAGTGGTCGGGAGTGTTGTACTTTCGGCTCAGGTACAGCAGAATAGCAGTGCTGCTCAGGCATTAACAAGAGACAAGAAAGGGCTCAGGGACCTATGATGCAGAATGCTTTCATTGAAGCTCCTTCACCTGCCCCTTCTGAACTTGCTGCTTCCACTAAAAAGCATTCAGATCAGGAGTCTAGGGACCATAAATAGGCATCTAATTCATGTTGACATCAGAGATGGCACTTAATCACCTCAGTTCTCATGAAAACTTTAACCTGCTGGAAAATCACAGCACTGCTCTGTGGTGCAGAGTACAAACAATAAACCTCCATAATCATCTATGGGCAATGTTAACCCCGCTTGTTCCTCAACTGTCCTGACCCATCTCTCTCAGACCTTCACATGTTTACACACTTGTGTGCTAAACAAAACTCTCTCATGGGTTGTGTTGCCTTTCCATCAGACCTCTCTCTAGCCTGCAGCTTCCAGTGAAGTCAGTGCAAGTCCCAGCAAGGAGAACCTACAGAACCTTTTGGTGTTTGCCCAGATGTTTATACTTCCACCAACTGGCAGCAGCAGTCAGATGGAAAAATATCTTAGTCATCTGCAACAATATATAGGCTGTTACTACAAAAAGAGATGCCACAGAAAATCCTGTGCTGACAAAACGGAAGAAAATGCAGACCCTGCTACTATGCTGATACTACGGTAGTTCAATTATGTCAGCATTATGACACCATTAAACAGACTCCATATTAA
Organism: Mesitornis unicolor; assembly: GCF_000695765.1. Classification (NCBI taxonomy): domain Eukaryota; kingdom Metazoa; phylum Chordata; class Aves; order Mesitornithiformes; family Mesitornithidae; genus Mesitornis; species Mesitornis unicolor. The sequence goes on along the minus strand of NW_010208783.1, from coordinate 4,004 downwards.
TCTTATAATGTAAAACCTAAATTTTGCCTCTGTAGGTGTTCATTTGACCTTTATGACAAATTCAGATAAACAGATTTTTTTTCCCTAGGGTAAAAGGGCCTTCTAGAAGCTTTAAACATTTCCCAGAAATGTTTATAATCCCATTTTGAGGTAAGTGCTTTCAGGGGAAGATCAAGAATTTCAGTCAGCTGATTGTTTACATTCTGAAAGAGAATTCAGACAGAAAGTGGAAACACAGCAAATGAGGTTATACCATTAAAAATAACTGACATGTTCATAAATTCTGTGATCCTTAATCCTTCAGCAGGAATGACATCTCCTAAATGCTGCACAGAATACTGGTACCAAGGAAGTCAAGGACCGAGTTCTTACCATTCCGCTAGGGTGAAGTCTCCGTCCTTCAGTGCTGGTACTTTCTTCAAGAGGCTGACTTTGCCAGCTCCTTCATTTGATGGCCCTAAGAATGTGATCAGACAAGTCAGAGGTTAGAAGTGTATCTGCCAGTGAATGATAAATGAAATACCTGCAGCCAACTGGACAGGCAGTGAACTGTGTTTCCCTGTATGGTCGGTCATATTTCATGATTAAAAGGCAACGAAATTGAAGAGTCGATGTAAAAGCTACCTGCAGAGGGCAGTTGGCTCAGGCCTGGCACACGGCATAAAGCAGTTCACATTTCTATACAGAAATTTCATTGCCTGGATCTGCTACCAGCAATACTCGCAAAACTTGCTGAAAAAGACCACTCCCTGAGTGGCAAAGGTGCTGGTATTGAAAACACCGTTGCAGATAACCAGGAACAGCTGATTTGACTTGAGAGCAGTGCGTCCTACAGCTTTAGAGACAGGGGGGTAAAGACAGAAGTTAGGATGAAGAAAACTGAGCAGGTAAAAATACTTCATATTTGCCAAGGAAGCAGAGTCTGGAAAAGCTGGGTTTGCATGCAGAGCATCTTGAGGAGGGCAGATGGTTGCTGCTCCTGCTCCTGTTCCCACAGGCAACACCAAACAAAGTAATTTTCCTGCAGTTTGTAAATGCGGCTGACTCTAGCTAGGATGGAGTCACGATAGGAAGCAAATGAAAAGCCTCTGAAAAAGCCACTGCAGTGGGTCATTAATCAAGGAGAGCCCAGCTGGCTTACAGATACACGGAGCAAAATCATTTTCTTGTTTGTTTCTGCAGAGCAGAGGGAATTGAGCATCTACAAAGAAAGCAAATGCTGTCAATGGGGCTGATCCCTTGGCAGACACGCAGCTGAGGATGTTTCCAGAGTTTTTGTTGGGATGGGAAAAACATGAATGTCAGCAATACAACAGCAGGCTCACAAAAGAATTCACTCTGCCATGGTGGACGTGGGCAGGGGAGCTCAGACACCTTCACCCTGCATTGCTCCTGGCTCTGTGTTACTCCTGGCTCTCCATGTCAACCTGCCTCTGTCAGGAAAACGCAAGAGGAAGACACCACGCCATAAAAGAGTTTAAACTCCACAGTCCCCTGGAGTTTGGAGGCATTCAGAGCTGACTATCTAATCGGGTCTTCAGTTCCCCACTGCAGGCACTAGATTTGCCAGTCAGCGGTTAAATGCCAGGGAATTTTACAAAAGTCCAGGAACACCTACGTAAGCAAAGGTGTGAGGAGTTCGTTTGCTTTGCTTTTTTAAAGTGTTCTCTAGAAGGAGCCATGACATTTAGGGTGAAAATCCTGTTCAAATCAGCATGACCAGCAGAAGGTCGTGTACAAAAATCCCTTTGTTCCAAAAAATAAAAAAAAGGGGGGGGGTGGGGAAAGGCCATTAACCAACAGGCAGTGACCCACATCCCTGAGAACTATTTTCCCCCATTCAGGAGGCAGCAGCAGTGTCTGCTGTCCTGGACAGAAGTGTAGCAGGAGATAGTCTCCAAGAAATAGAGCCAGCCTTTGGACTATCAAGTTTATTTGCAGTCGGCTTTGAGAAGGGGTGGGAGAAAAGAAGGTTGCTGCATTACAAATTACAGATCGCTTTCTCAATATTGATTTCACATAATGAGCCAAATCAAGGAGAGCAAACAATACCACCCTGTTCTCTTTCTAGCTGACCAGCCTCTGCCTTGCTTCTCCTCAGAGGAGAGTTTTTTTCAATTCCAGTGCAAGCAGCTTCATCAGAGACTAAGGTTCACATCCATCTGCTATCTGACGGGATTCAAGCCCACGTTTCCCATCTCATTGCGAAATGTCTCTGGCTGCCTGCAGCAACAGTGGCCTCCAGCTTAGCTGGGTAAGAGGATTCACACACACGGCAGAAGCAAGCGGCATTGTCAGGAGAAGCAAGAGAGAGGGGGCTTCTTCAGCACTGACAGAAAGTGCTGGCAGAAAGTTAAGCCTGGTAATGGAGAAGTTTGAATAGTCAAAAAAACCTCCTGTAAAATCAAGCCAGCGAGCCAAGGACAAGGTGCCTTATGTCCATGATTTCTGTCATAAAAACAGTAAGGAAATTTGTGTAAATCTACTGTCATGCAAGGAGTTGCTCGGGGAACTGTGCTTGGTCCTGTGCCTTTAGAAGGGCTCCAAAGGCCAGTGGTCACACACACCAGCTCTGGCAGGATCTGTAGAGTTCAGATGCTCTTTGGAAAAATGTAGCAGAAAGTTGCAAGTCAAAAATGCTTATAACTAATGAGCAGTCAATTCTTGGACCCAGCTGTTTGGTTGATCTGCAATGTTCATTATCCAAGGGAGCAGACAACTGAGAAACAACAAAGTAAGCAGCAGATTTCAGCCTGCTTTCACCGTGCAGCAGTCCTAGCAGGAATACTGGCTGTGTTTGTGCCCCAGTGGGACTGACACGTCATTCCAGCAGGTCGGACAGTAGGTCAGTACCTGCTACACCCTGCACCACTGCCCAGAGCTGGCTCCTTATTTGCTTTGGCTCCTGCAGGGTCTTTGCATACAGACTCAAAAGACTTGTGCTGAGACTGCAACTGAGCTGCAAACTGATAAAACCTTTGGCATGAACACAAACTCCAGGATGCTTCAGTAGGACCAATTGTTTATTGTAGTAAAATAGAGACCAATATTTGTATTTGCCATTTAGGAGAGTTTAAGCTTGTGCCTCTCTTCCAGCAAGCAGAGCCAGCCTTTTTGTTTAGTGGTATTAGGTGGCCCATCTTTACCCATCCTGTAATGTTGACTGGATTTATAGTGCTGTTTAACATCAGTTGTATCTGCTGTAACTAGTTCTTGATGTGCCTGAAGGAGATATATATACACACACTGTGTGTATTGCTGGGCTTTGAGAAATAACTGTAATGAGCAGAGCATACACTGTCAAAAAGCAGAGTAGGGAAGGAGATTTCCTGGTGGGTAAATAGAGCAGGGGACAAGATTTTACAGAAGTAGGCAGGAAGAAAAAAAAAAAATCAGTCTATTTGCCAATCATGTCCCTGCCTAATCTTCTCCTCAGCCAAGGATTTCCAAGTACTATGCTCTGCCTTAGGCAAAAAAAGTAACAAATTATTAGGAAATTGCAAAATATAAATAGGCAATAGTCATCTTGTACAGTTGGACAAGTCTGAACAGCTGAGTGTTTCTATGAGGTACAGAGCACTCCTTGGCTGTCACTGTGACTAATTTGCTAGAAATGGCTTGAGGAACATTCCTTGGGGATCCACAAAAATAGATGCAGCACAGCCATGAGACCGCTCGGGGAATAAGAGCTGCATGGTCAAACCATTGTACTCGGGCCTCTCGGCACAGCACGTATCTAAAGTGGCCCAGGTCAGCCGAGGAGCGAGTCCTTCCCTCCCAACGGGCCAAGCCAAGCTGTCCGGGGCTGAGAGCAGAACCCTGCGGCTCCATTGCCCGTCTGTTCCCAGCGAAGCAGCCCCCAGGGCGGTGGGACGCTCTCCGGGCTGGAGGGGCGACAGCCGGGCAGCGGGCCGGGCTCCTGCTCCTCTGCCGGGGAGGCGAAGGGTCTCTGTGGGGGCCGTGAGAGCAGAGCCCCGTCGGGCTGCTCAGTCCGGAGCGATGGG
>NW_010208782.1:19268-21784 GCF_000695765.1 Mesitornis unicolor | reverse complement strand
TATATATATATATATATATATATACACATACCAACACATAATAATGTCACAATTAAAATCTTGGATCAGATGAAAAGTCTACCATGCACAGTGGAATGAAATAGCTACCAGAGGTTATTAAGGCCTCATTTCCAACTTGCAGCTGGAGCAAAAAACCCAGTGTCTATTCATGCTTTCCTAAGTAAAGACATCATTTATATTTCTGTGACTTACTGAATTAGACATCAAAATTCGGACAGGGACGGGCTGCCTGACACGTTACTCCATGGAAACGCAGCCCAAACATGATGCTCCACAGGATCAGGTCCAGACCCAGGTTTATTCTTGTGCTTGCTTTCTGCATCTAGAAATACAGTACACGCGTGGGGGATAAAGGAACCCAGCTCTCTGGTGGTCAGAAGCAACGCATTGCTATTGCCCGAGCTCTTGTGCGACGGCCCCAGATCCTGCTGTTAGACGAAGCTACATCTGCACTGGATACAGAAAGTGAGAAGGTACTGTGGCTTTGCAAACAGTAACAGAGATTTGCAAGTTGGCTGGGCATGCCAACAGGAGGCTCCTTTTTTTAAAAAAAACAAAAGGTACTCACCCGGCATCCCAAAAGCAATTCTGCATTAGCAATTTTCAAAATAACTTTATTGCAACATTTGGCATCTTTGTGGCCACAGAGCCCAAAACATCAGGAAATATTAAAGAACCTTCAGAGTACTAAAAAAAGAGGTGTGGGGGGTGAGCTAAAAATATGTATACTAAGTACACCATACTTAGTGCTTATAAACTAGAATACAAAATTATCCACCATGTTATTTGATTATACCACGATTTTATAATGGAACTAGCTAGGGGATTAATTTGTAATTATTTAATGAGTGGGACTGAAATTTGGAGCAATTTTCGATGTTGCTGAAAGTGAGTGAGAAAGCACATGGCTTGTCAAAGGAGCCAGACCTATTTGTTGGGTCAGTTTCTAAAACTGACCAAGAGCTGCCTGTGGCAGCAAGGAAGGGCCAGCTGTGACCCTGGAGAAGTCTGCTTGACCTGACCTAACAGATGACAGACTAGGGGCACTACAGGTGCAAACAGCTGCTGTATTTGGTTTTCATTCACTTTTTGGTTTGTTCATTGTGCAGATTGTCCAGGAAGCGCTGGATAAAGCCAGAGAAGGTCGCACCTGCATCGTGATAGCTCACCGCCTCTCCACCATCCAAAATGCTGACAAGATTGCCGTGGTCCAGAATGGCAAGGTCATAGAGCAAGGAACCCATCAGCAGCTCCTGGCTGAAAAAGGCGTCTACTATTCTCTGGTCAATGTTCAAAGTGGGTCATACCACGGTTCATAGAGGGCAGTCCCTGTTGCTGAAGTACAGCTCCACAGCTGGTTCAGTCTTTTGTGTTAAGACTGTTGAGGATGTTTCATTACTTCTGCGTTTGGTAAAATTCTGTAAACAGTTTCCTTAAACCCTGTAACTAATAAATGAGGTACATTTGCTTCAAGAACTCAACTCTTTTCTTCCACCAACACAAAAATTCATAGGGTACTCAAAGTGAAAGTACATGTGTACAAAAATAGGGTGAGGGTTCAAGGGCAGAGGCACTGCAGACAGAGCAGGCTGGTCTTCTCGGGGTAGGGAAAAGCAGCGTTCAGCCTAGGGACAGCAGCAAGCTGTTACGTAGAGTGCACATGAAAAAGGGATGAGGAACTTCAGCTTCATCTCTTCAGGTCTCGGAGGCTGTGTTTTCACAGGTTGACTGTAACTACATGTTCTAACTTTGCATTCTGTCTAAACGCCAGTGGGTGATGAGGATTATGGCAGCGAGATGTACACCAGCAAGAGGCCACAAAGTTTTCAGAAAAGCAGTAGCTATTGCTTATGCACAAACACAGCAGCACTCACAGGCAGAAGGAAAGTAGCAATGTGTTCCTCAACGCAGCTGGGCCCAAAGCACGGTTCCAGGTACGACTGCTTCCAAATAAATGCATGTGCAACCCAGAGCAGGGGAAAAAGGACGCCTGTTGGGATTGGCAATAGGCTCAGTCCCATCAATGCTCCTGTTCTCAGGTTGCCAATGCACTAATGGGTGCAGCCAATTTCTGTAACCCCAGTCTGAGTGTCTTCAAAGCAAATGGTGCCTGCCCGGTGACAACGGGACTGCACACTTAACCACCCTGGCCTGAAATCAGAGCCCCTGCTGTGCTATGCTCCTTCTGCACTGATGACATGTTTTCCCAAAACCACACAGACCAAAGAAAAAAAATCAATTAAACACTTTATGCTTTAGTTCATAGAGCATAAACTCAGAACAACTTTGAATCACAAGTGCTTTACTCCTTAACAAGGAACATCACGCTCATAATTGAGACAGCATGTACATGTAGTCCAACAAAAGCAGAGAAGACAAAGGCTGAACTAATGACTGTTTTCTGAGGCAACAAAACATGCTGTAACACACCTGGCCCATTACTCAGAGAAGAGTCAGGCTTTGAGGAAGGAAATAAAAAAGGAAATTCTGTTCTT
>NW_010208782.1:0-19237 GCF_000695765.1 Mesitornis unicolor | reverse complement strand
TAGGGAAAAAATGTGCAACAGAGCTTCCAGAGGGCAAAAAAGCTGTCTCAGTGTTAGCTGAGGATGCAGTTGTTTCTGTAAAACAAATAACCTCTGATCTCTCTTAAAACTTCAAAAACTGGAGAAAATGGGTACTTTAAAATCTCTTTCAAGTTCATCTGTTCTCAAGATCATCCCTCTTTCATGAAGTTTAGTTGCTACACATTGAACAGTTTGTCCATAAATCAATCAATACAAATCCGATTGTTACAAGAACTTTATTTCTATGTCAGCAAAATATCCTGAGAATGGTATCAAACTGCATTCAGTGCTTACTTTTACTGTGTACTGTTAGTGTAAAGTAGCAGACTTTCACAGATCCCTAAGGAATGTAGAACTCATATGCTGCTCTCTAACTTTAGAACTCAGAAGCCCTTTTTCAAAATACTTCAGACTGTAGTGTTCTCATACTACAGATGTAGTGGGAACACCCCCATTCACAGATACATTTATTTCATATAATCCCAACAGCAAAAATGAAAGAAAACTTGTAAAATAACATATAGCCTAATGGAGGCAGCCAGCTCTTCTATTTTCTAAACTATTATGAACAGGAAGCATAATCACCTAAGAGGATAGTGCGGTTACTCTTAGTACGCAGTTAAGTGCTCCACTGGCATAACCAGCATCAGTAGACTACAAAGTATTCTGTGCCTTACTACAAAGATCATAAATACAAATCTCCCATAAATTCTCCACTTCCAACACCCCGTCTCTCAATTATGTTTGCATTGTTGAGGCATATTTCAATATTGCATAGTTCTACACAGGTAAGGTACTACTGCTTGCATTGTTGTTGCAAATGGCTACATTACTCTTAGATGGGTACTGTTACCACAGTAAATCCCATAAAAATAGGTAGACTTCAAACAGATCGTTAAACGTCTTAACTTGAAGATAACAGTGCTCTTGAGTAACGTTTCATTTAATATAATTGCTGAGCTTGCAAAGGCTTTTACATCATTATCAACCTCACAGCCGAGCTGCAAGTGTTAACTGTAGCATGTCCTGAAAACACTGGAACACCGTTCTACACAGCACTTCTGCATCAGTCTCTGGACACGATTTCCAAGCAGAACAGGTAATAACGATCCTATCAATATAGAAAACAATGACGTTACCACTCTTAATTGTCATGGTCTAGGATGAAAGTGATGCAAATTGCCCTGAAATGTGAAATTACTGACAGTAGTTCTGAAGCAAAAACTGACACAAACATACTGTCTCAACATTCAAGAAAGACTCAGATCTCTAGTGTCTTCAGTAAGCAATAATGCTGGCAGATCTTGAAATTAGATACTTAGATTTAAATACTCATTTCTACATACACAGGGACATGACTTTTCCATTTATATTTGAAAATACTGTGAAATACATTTCCTCTTTGGAACCAGTGTAAGGTTTAAAGTACTTTGTTTTCTATTTACCTAATAAAAAGTAAATCTTTATCTAGTTCTATTTATCTTAACAGAGCCATAGATCAAAGTATAAATGGTTTGTATACTCAAATGGATCAGATCTGCACACAATCTGTATTTAACTTTAGGAAGAAGCCATCCAAATTACACCTAAATCACAAAATAGAAAGTTATCTCAACACATTATAATCAAAGTAGTTTATTAAATTTGATAAGCAATAATTTTTGTCTGCAAGACCAATACTCCAAAGTTGGATCTTTTCAAATCCTACCATTTCATGAGAAGTGAAGCCGGACGTTTTAGCTTCTCCTTGTTAAATCAAAGAGGTTTGGTTTGAGTCCAGAGATGTCTGTGTCACTGCCAGTAATGCCAGTGTCCTCAACCATACTCTATCCAGTCTATCTCAGTCAATTGCTACTTTTTAAAACACATCTTTGTATGATACATGTAATGATCTCTAAAATGAAAACTTATTTTAAAGCTAGTTAACTTCTTTTGTTCCTCCCTTCTTTCAACTTCCTCACTTTTCTTTCTGCTTATTCTCAGTACCTTGGTGCTCACTTCACCTCTACAGTTCGTCCTCCCTCCCACACACACTTTCCCAGAACATTAATGCCTCTATTCCCGTGTACTTCACTTCTCAAAACTTTTCTGACATGTTCAGCCATGCTTGTCTTTACCTTTCCTCATTCTAGTTGTTAGCCAACTTTCCCTTCATGACAGAGATAAAACCACATCCAGAATGAAATTACATCCTTACCTGTCATCTCTGATTGAATAAAAAAAGCCATAGCCATGAGCTACCATAGGGAGTGCAGATCCACTGAACCTCGTGTAGCCAGTCAGACTCGTTGAAAGAATAAAATTCCCACCTCCTCCACTGTAAAGCAACACAAAACAAAGCCAGCACTTTTAAAGACATTTTAAAACAAAGTGAACTTTAAAAAAAAAAAAAAAAAGTTATTTTCTCCTAGAGATCAAGAAATCAGCAAGCATAAGGCCAATGTAACAAAGTCCTCAGTATCAACGAATACAACCTCAACCTCCCCGCAGGACAAGAATACAAATTACCTAGCCGTGAAGGCCTTATCCACATAAAGTTCTGGCACTGGCAGTCCTTGCTCCTGTGCTATGAGGAGGAGACCCAGCAGATGCCGATCAAAACCTGTCAAATAAATGCAAATACTGCATCATTAACAGCAGCATTTCCAGGTTTTTTTGCTCCTTCTGGTCTGGATATCTAGCAGCTCAAATAGCAGCTGAAGGGCAGATAAACAGCAGTCTACTAAAAACCAAGATTTGTATTGTAGCATGCAAAAACATTTCCCAAATATTTGATCTCAGACCCCTTCATCACTTTCAGTTTGCAACACTGAGCCCAAATGCAAATGAACCAGTACAAACCGAGCACAGTTCCTGTGGAAAACAAAACCCAAAAAACCTTCCATTTCAGCCAAGGAGGAGGAGTTGTTCCACACAGGGGAAGTGGCCAACAAGAGACTTGAAGGGCCACAGCTGCCCAGATTGCTCACCAAGTAAGATGGAGAGAGTATGAGAGTTCATCAGGTGAGTATTTCCCAGCTACTCTCTCTCATTCGTGCACCAGCTTAGTACACTGAAACAGGTGAGTTTGAACTTCACCCAAATCTCTCCTCTGCCTTAAAAGACTGTATTTCCCACTTTTCAGCCAAGCACATATATGATCAGAAGGTATTCCAAAATAATCTTTAGCTGGGCAAAAAAAGTGAATTAATATTTAAACTAAACATGTTTTTGGGGCACAAGGCAGGGTGCAAAGACTAGGTTTTAGTTCCTCTCTCAAGAATTGAAGTACAAAATGGTAAGGGGTAGTTTTTACTCTGGTAGAAAACAAGAAAACAGAAAAAAAAAAAGTATTAGCACACAGCAATATTCCCTTTTCACCCACAAAAAAAAGACAAAACAAAAAACTTTTGATTCCCAAGTACCTTTTCCATTCTCACATTCTTTCCTCATTTTATTGTGCTTTGCAAATGCCTTATGCATCAGCTGCAGTCGTTGGTAAGTCTGTGTAAAGTAAGGGAACAGGATTAAAAATAAAAATTAAAAAAAAAAAAAAAAAGAAAATACAATCCAGATGAGTAACACATCAGGAATCACAGATCAGCAAGTTTTTCCCATTCACAGTTTCTAGCAATTCTAGATAGAGGAAAACAGAGGAACTTGAAAGGGACATAGAACCTCTCAAACTCTCTCTCTCAAATCCAAATTCCTTTCTCAGGAGAACTCGTTCATTTGTTTCCTGTATCTCTGTCCTGTACCTCCTGTTCTGTTTCTTGATTCACTTTTGCACTGAACAATATTCTAAACATCATGCTCCTTCCATTGTGAACTACAGTGATCAAAACAAAAATCTTCCTACAATACCACTTATTTAGAAGCACTCTAGCTTTTAGTGGGTGCAGTTGTATTTACATGATCACCATGCCCTGAATGGGTCAGGCAGGTGGAACAGCTGATCACTGTAGGTCCCTTCCAACTGAAATATTTATTTTATTCTGTTCTATCATTTTTTCATTACAAAAAAAAGAAAAGAAAGAAAGAAAAACAGGTGAAAAAAATCTGTAACACAAGAGCCGAAAACAAAACAAAAAAGACCCCAATTAAAATATATACAAATGCCAACTGCATTCCCAAATTTTCTCTGCTGGTCGAACTATTACTTCCATAACAGTAGTTTTGTCCAATGTTATGCTTTTACAATTTTATATTGAAACTTGCATATTAAAACTAGAGAGAATAGAATACAAATACATGTTTTGCTAAAGGAGGCCTAGAAAACATCTCTGGACACCCAAGATCTGGACTTCTAAGATTTTACATCTTACTAGCTCTTCACCTATTTAAGCAGCACCCTTTATCCTTTTATTCATTACACCAGAGGTTACAGCAGAGAATGTGAAACAGGGGCAGTAACCACTCAATTTGGGTAACAATCAAGCTACTGAGCTCAAAAAGGGCAACAGAAAACTTGAGACAATAGGATTTTTTCCCAAGTATCTAACTTCAGGTATTTTCTAGTACCTTACAAATAGACTTTCAAGCATCACAATTTCAATACTTTTGAACAGATTCAATGTTTTGTAAGCCTGAGAGTTCACATTAAAAAACAGCAATAGGAAGATATTTGGAGATGCTACTTAAAATTACAAAGAGAAAACGGCTACTGTTAAGTATTGGAAGTAACAAACCGCCATGTGTGTTACTCATAGGAGCCTGATAACTGGTTAGAAGATAACTGAAATGCAGGGAAAAAACAGGAATCCATATTTGCAAAAGGAAAGCAGGTAACAGCCAGAAAAATTAGTTTTAAAACTGCAGCACATGCCAAAAGAAGTCAGTGAAAACCAGGAAAATATGCTCTTGAAGACTGTAATTATCAATCACACATACTTAGCCATATTCCTGTACATTTCTCAAGATGCATTAATAATACAGAAATTTAGATTTCCTAGAGACACGTAGCCCTTTGTCTCAAAAATCTTCTCTCTGCTTCATTTCTCAGGCTCTGAGAAACGTGCAGTGAGGACAACAGAAAGAGCTCCAGTACAGCTCTCACTTGGCAAGAAAGGCACGACGCACTTTGCCAGCCAAGCACCAGAGGGTGGTTGCCGGGAAAAGGTCAGTGGTTCAGCTATTCAGAGACAAACTGTGGAATCCATTCCTGTTGATGCTAGGACATAGAATTCAATCTTGCTCTAGACTCAATGATTAGATTTGCATTTCCTGGTTTCACTTAAAAATACAGAATACATTGGTTTCAAACCAGTTACTTTTTGGGGTGTGAAAAAAATCAGTGTGAATGTAGCTCAAGACACATTCTTGAAACCAAAAGGTAAATATGACAGAAAACCAAACAAGCCCACACATGACAGCTCACCTCAGTCACAATGACCAGAGCCAGACTTCAAGCAACACAACATTTGAAATCTGTCTCACTGGAAACTGGCCAATTCCCATTAATGAGAAATAGAAAAACGAGTTTTAAGCAGTTCAAATGACAGGCTTTCTAAATACACGATGATTAAAGTAAGATTTCAATATTCACACTGTCAGAAGGATCCAGCATGGACTTGCACCACTCCACTGCTTCCACAGTACATGGTCTAATGGTCTCTGTGCGGCCATGGTAGAAACGTCTGGTCATGGCAGTTTCATAACAGCAGCCCGGACTAAGAAGAAAAATGAGGGAAGAGTATCTCATTAGATTAACAAAACTATTTGCTCTCTTAAGGAATAAAAAAAGTCAAGTATCTTACACATCTAGCTCAGTCACAAGTATCAGTAAGCCAGCAATTTTCTTTAAATTGTGTGTCTGAAAAGAGCCACAAAGGAACTCCACAGGCTTTTATGAGACAGATGACTGAAAAAGTGCCAGTGCTGCAATCATACCTTGAAAAGGCTGCGTTGTCACAGCTATTTTCTGCAGACTACATGTTTCAATCTCCAGTATAAATAGGCTATATATGTCCATTAAAGAAACCATTTACACCATCCAAAACCTCAAAAATTAAGAGACTTGCTTGAAATAAGCAGTGTACCCCAACGCATTTTTAAGGAAAAGGCTAAAATCCTTCTCTGTTGCACACTGACACTAAATCCAGCTTTTACCTGGAGCATCCCCAGCCCTATGACAGTTCATCATTTCATATACAACTTACAGGAAACATACTCGTGTGTTTAGAATGGACCTAACAGGCGATTTTAGTCAGACAATTAATTTATTCCAGTGTTCAGCAAACTGAGATCTACCAACCTTTCTATGATGAGACACCAGTTTCTAGTGACTAAGCATGACAAAACTGTTTTTTCTGCAGCAAGCAATACTTGCCCGGTCAGTAATGACTTATACAAGCCATAATCAGTGCTAGGTAGCAAAGAGAAATTTGGGAACACGAATGCCAGGAAGAATGCTGCCTTTTACCAATATTATAAAATAAAAAGACACACACAAAGATATAGAGCCAGGCATCTGGAGGGTCACTATCTGCATCTCCACCATTCTGCCCAAACCTTCACAGATAATGTTACTAAAGAAAGTGAGACGGAGGTTTGTGAGGCTTTTTACAGGCATGGAAGACCAAGCATTTTACTGATGGCTGTCACTTGCTATAGATAAAGCTTACCTCTCCATCGGAGCAACTATTTGACAGCAAAGAATCCTGACCCATTGCGCATTTGGTGTTTGCCCAAATATTTACTTTTAACAGCTAAAATCCATGTTTTCATGGACTGTCTCCTGCCCTCCATTTCACAATATGTACACGCATGATCCTTGTGGGCATAAGGACGCAATTCTTCTGAAGTCAAGAGCATGAGCCCCGTGGATTTCAGTGGTGCAAACTAAGGCCCTGTTAATTTAAAAAGCCCTTATATCACCTTATAACCCCTTACAACCCTTCTATCACCATAGCAAATTACACACTGGCACTGCATCTCCAGATCCACCTCTTTACTCAAGAAACTAGTTTTTTATTCCTAATCTGCGTAACAAGATTTTCTTACCGCCTATGGCACTTGTAATAAGCAAGCTGAAGGGCGAGCTGCACAAATGTATCAGGATGAAGTTTTCTCTTTCTAATTAATGCTTTGCCGAAGGACGTGAAGGCATAGTTCACTAGCTGCAAGTCAGACACCTGTCATACCAAAGGATGAAAAGCCACAGAAGTCAAGAAATATCACAACTTGGTCTACTTCAAATAAAACGCACTCAACATAAGCAAGCAATGCAACAAAATTTAACCATGGTTTTAAGTACCCCAATTCAATCAATTTATCAGTAACATATACATCCCTGTTCTCAAGCATGAAGAAAGACAGCTAAAAACATATAAATAATATGAAAAAAACCATCAGTGACAATTAAGAGAAGCAGCAAGAAATTCCACCTTTTGGTAATACAGTTCTTTAGTACGTCCAATTTCATTGATAATTTTTTCATCCACTGTGAATACAAGTTCCTCTGGCCATGGCATATCCCTCACTTTATCTGATCCCTGTGAGGATGCAGACAGAAAGAAAGAAAACAGAAAATGTTATCCGTAAGAAAAGACACATCAACTAACAAACCTGAAAATTTAAAGGATAGATACCTTCCATTTTCCCTCATTTTCAATAATCTTCTTTTCGGCATAAGACAGCATGGTAATTAAAGCCATGGCATCAAAAGGAGAGTGCTAGAATCATATAAGACAAGATTTCACATTATCTCCGTAACTGCAAGAGGATCAAATTGCCTTTTCCCTACCCCACTCTTTTTCCTGCAGAACAACAGCTTTACTGCACAGCGTTGGACTTGTTTTTCTAGTTCTACAATACACACAGAACTACTGTAAATCCACTCACTGTTCTGATTCCTCTGCAGCCAGACAGGGAGGCACAATGCACCACTGCTGTGGAAAAGCAGATTTCAGGCAAGATGTAGGCCCTTCTGGCCGTTCAATAAAGAGTTTAAAAAACAGCTCAAATAGCTGTATAACACAAATTGTTAATTTGAAGTCGTCTTCTGCAATGTATTTTTTGTCTTTGGAACTCCCTTATTAAATACTTTTAGAAATAAGATTATGATTTCAGATCTTGTGCTCTTAATTCAAGTATGGTATAATATCAAACACTGTGAAAAGAGACTGCTTTTTTTGAAACTTGCCAGACCAGGTGCCTGGTAAACAAGGCTATACTAAAAGAAACATATGAGGCATTTAAAATAATACTCTGAAAGAGAAAAGCTAGTAAATAAATACCTCAGAGGTTTATAGGGGAAAAGCAGATTTTCAACTTACATCACAGAATGCGCTACAGGTTCCATTGGAAAAGAATATGCTATTGTAGGATTTATCTCCCCAGCGCACAGTCGGATCACCCGTTAGCCCCAGCCTTGTAATCTAAAGCAAAAAAGTTACACACTGAGTTTTAAAAAACAGAGTACGCTGCCAAGCTCTGTCAGCTAAACCAAGCCTGCATTTAGATGGTGAGACCTCCCTGAGAGATTAGATATTTTCTTCCATTTGAAGATGAAACCTAAGTTTTTAAATTAAAGAGCGATAAAAAGTTGATGACTGTATTTTTGAGGACCCTGAAGGACGGAAGGCTTAAGATTATGAAGGTAAATTTCAGCCATTCCCACTTCCAATGTCCCAACAATTCAAACTGTTCAGGTATTCAAATGGATCAACAAGAAGCATTATTTGCAAATTTATCTGTTTCTTTTTCTCTGTTCTGAAAGCAAAAGATGTGCTACTTCTGCAAAGATGCAGAAGAAATTTTTGTATACAGAAAACCAGCTATGAATTGTCAAAAATCCTTAGCTACCTCGGTGTAGTCGTCAGGAGTTGCATGGGGACTGGAATCATCAAGGCAGACCACAAACAAGCTTCTCTGAATTTTTTCCAGAAGAGCTAAGTTCTTTGGATCAAGATTAATCAAATATTCACGTAACTAGAACGCATAAAAAGACAAAGTTAAGTGAAATTACATATTTCCAGTGATAACAATGCTTTTCTCAGGAATGAGCTGCTGAAGTATTCCCACCTCTGCCCATTTTGTCCTTTCATTGCTTGTTAGGGCCGGCAGTCCTGGTCCATCTGGTTCACTGTGGCATCTTTTCTGTATATATGTAAGTTGCCTTTAAGAAGATTTCAAAAACTGAAGTTAACAAAGAATATATGAAAAGAAGATAAAAGTCACCCTTTTAATCTCCTTCCCCCCTCCCAGCCAGGAATTTTGGTTCCACATTCACAAGCTAATGTAAATTTTCAGGAAGAACAAATCAGCTCCTTCAGACTCCTAAGGGAACTTGAAGACGTGCTCTGCTTTCAGTCACTAATGGTTAATTCAAATCGCAGCTATCAGACCAGTACAAACTTACATGTAAACAACCATTATTCTGGAGTGTTATTATACAGCAGACACCTGCAATAACGCAGGCTTGCAACTTTTATAGCAACTTATATAGCAAAACTTCCACTCAAGGTAAATGCTGTAATTTAAAGCAGAACAGTAGATACAGTACATCCCAAATGTAGAGACTGAACTACACAAAAATACTTCTCTTCCTACCTTTTCCTTGCACTTTCTCTTTGAAGAGCTATTAACAGAAAGCTAATTTTTACCTTGCAAATTCAGTTTTTCACATGCTGTTCTAGGTGTCAAAAAAACTCCACAAACTACAAGCATTTAATCTGGGTCGTCCCTTGTTCTGGCGCTCTTGCACCATTAAACTTCACCACTGATCACTACTTACACAGTTGTCAAAACACCCATGATGTTATAAAAAACCGCAAACAAACAAACAAACAAAAAACAGCCAAAAACCGAAAGAGCTGGCCATCAAACTAAAACCATCCTGCCCCTCCTATAGACAAGGGAAAGCTTTAGGGTTTTTTCCCTGTATTCCAGGCACTAATTTCTTTGTTACTTGCCTGATCTAACAGGTACAACTACAGAAATTAATAATATGTATGTTGAAATATCTTAAGTATTAAAGTACTAGATTTTCAGAAAAGTTATTTTTGAGCTTCTCTAACTAGTTTTTGTCTTGGCTAAATAATTTTGGCCATTCACCTTTGCCAATTTTAATTACAAAAGTTTTCTGTTGTGCTCTATAACCAACTCTTTGACAAATGCAGTAAGTTATTCCTAGATGAAATGCACAACTCCTCTTTAGTAAGTAGATGCATACAGATTCCAAATCTGTCACAAGAGACTTATGCTGAAACTACCTCTGTACACAACATCAGAGTTTGACCAACAGGGTAGCAAACCCTGCGGCTACAAATGCACTGCCAATTCCAAAAGCCGGCACCTCTGCGTGTTACTGGGAGACAGAGCATGGAAAATCTTTAAAAAGCATTACAACAGTACATGATCATCATACTTCATGGCAAGAAGATGCCATATGCTGAACAAAATTCACTCAAATCTGAACCCTCAGCTAGGGAAGAAGCTGTAGCCTCTTTCACATATAATTCTTTGGGATGAAGGAGACACTGAAGAGCATCTTTCTTTTTCTGTGTAGCTTAAACAGGACAATTAATCTGAAACAACGATTTAAAAACCTGAAAATCTCTGGAGGAGTCACCATACTGCCTTCGTGTATCGTATCAAATGCAAACACTCGACCTCGACACAGGACTATTAAGTGAGATGGGCATTCACCTTCAGTCTCTGAAATGAAACAAAAAAAAAAAACCAACCATGAAAATCCAACCACGGGGATAAAGTGAGTGACAGATAAAGGAAAAACACTCAGCAAGTCCTACAGACCCATTTCTTGTTCAAAATGAGGCGGAGTTAAAAACAGGAAAGAAGAATAAAGAGTAATTTGAAGTCTAACTGCATGATCTCACGGTAAATTTGAAGATATTTTTTAAAATGTCAGATAAAATATACAGAAGTACATAACTTCCACTGTTATTAACTACTTCAAGTCACTGTCATTACCTAGTAGCAAATGCTATTTATCTGTGTACTTTGCAGGCAGGAACACCCTCTGTCGAAAGGAGCGTTGCTTGATGAAAGTTGATCTAGCAACATTTCTCTCTTGTATGAGTTCTGTTTGTTTAAAGGGATGAATATAATGTGGCAAAGCCTGCTGCTACAACACTTGGCAGATGACTGAGTCCTTCAGTTGTCAGTGCTTATGTGACCAGTTTCAGTGATGCAGCTCAAGATCCAAGATGCACCACCATGCCTATCAGACCTAATCTGTAATCTGCAAATCTGTAAAAAGGGAGCACTAACACACTAATTTGGCCACTATACAGAAATGCAGATGGCACTGGCCCACACTATGCCAGAAACACTTGCATAGCATTGCCTTACTGAATCCATCTATCTGGAAACAAAACTAATTAAAGTTGGAAAAGATTCTGACAAAAAACAGATGTTAAAAATCACAAGAAACATGGCTATGTTTTTCTCAAACCGAGCCACCATGCTCCATCTCTTCTACTGCAGTATTCCACACTGTGAAAAAGAAAAAAAAATGTATGCTACTTTACCCACAACTATTTAACTGAATGGGCATCCACAGAAGTCTTAACCTTTAACTGTAAGGCTTTTACATCTATCTTTATTGTCCTAGTTTCTAAATCAGCTAATACAGATCAATACATACCCAATTAAAGTCATTCTAGAGTGAGGAGTTTGTCATATCACATTTAGAATTAAGTCTGGAAGCTAACATACCTTGAATGAAGTGTCTGAGATGTCACTATGGTTGATACGGATCTACCCAATACACTAAATGACATCTAATGAGCTCTTCACATGTTCTCGTCAACGTGTCTGCTGCTGGCTAAACCAAAAAGCTCTTGAGGATTTTAGTGTGGTCTTTGACTCCATGCTGACATTACCTGCCAAATTTTAGGTGCCCTACTCTCCAAGCTGAGTTCTACTTCAAGCATTTAAACCATGTCAGTTCCCTCTATAGCCAAAGGAGAAAAACAGATTTTTCTATAGATGGCAAGTCCTTCTGCCTATCTTAGGTACCTGCATATTTTGATGGCCCAAATCCTTCTCTGGAGGTATTCATATCCCTCCATGAATCACACAGAACCAAGACAACTAACTGGGCTAAATATTTCATCTAGAGGCAGACAACCTACATAGAAAAGGCTATTCCCTGCATATATGACATGAAAAATGAAATAAGCAAGATTGTTTAATAATGTTCTTTTACAGTAGAAAAGGGACCATTTGAATGTTTCTTCTATGTTTGTTTATTAGGTATCTTCTTTGCTTCCTTATATAAGTACTCAACAACCAGTATCTGATTCAGTGCTTGAGGAAGCAATTATTTTATAGTTAAAATGACCACTCCATTAGCCCATTAGTACAAAATCACTTGCTCGTATTAATCCACAATACACATTTGTTTACCAGTTTTAAAATAACTGCCGATCGAGTCTCTAGTTAATCCAGGAATTCTGCAAGTACAGAAGAGCATTCGAAATTGGTTCATGTCCAGAACAGCATTCCCAGATCTCTCTATAGCCACCTTCTCTCTGTAGTAACAAAAATACACCAAAATTAAACAAGACAGACGATCATTACTGCAAACAGTGCACACCAATGAATATAAACATATTTTTGCTACTAAAGTACACATAGATCATTAATATTTAGAATCATTAATTTTTTTCTTATAGTCTTACGCTCGTAATAGATCCCAGTATTTCAGGGTGTGCCATGTATTTACACATGCTCTTTCTATCTGAGTCCCCTCTTTGGCTGGCCAGCAGTGTTCAATATAGGGACCAGGGCCGCCCATATTACAGTGTATTTGCGTCGATATGCGAAGATCAAGATAAGCCACATTCAGCCACCAGTCCTCCAGCTGAAAATGAAAAATGTTTAGCATCAGAATTAAGTTTTAGTCATTAATTCTTTAACAATCACCTGATTGTTCAACTGCTTGCTTTTTTCACTTTTTTTTTTTTTAGTTTTGAATAGTAGAAGTCAGGACAGTGGTTCAAAACTAACTGCTGAAGGTTACAACACATCTAGCTCTTCTCTTTTCAACCTTGAAATAAAACTCAATACTGCTTAAGACTATTAAACCATAAATTATGATGAAGAGTTCTTTGCTGATATTCACCATCTTAATCTCTTGCAGGTGTCAGCTGTGGCTGCTGCAAATATCAGACAGATTACTCCAAGAATAGAAGGAAAGGAGATTTTTGTGAGAAAGGATGTAGGAAGGACAGTTCATAACGTCTTTCTTCTATCGCTATCTAAAAACCCCCACTCCACAGTGTGTCATTAACAAAGATCTCATGAATTCCACTTGGTAACGACCTCCCCTTGTATCCCTTTCTCTGTTGAAAGACAACTTTAAAATGCTACCATATAGCTTTCTCCAGGAAAGAAAGAGAGACCAAACTCTAAATTCCACCTTTTCTTTTTTCTCCTTTTAAGCAGGGTGGAGAGAGAAGGGGCAGAGGTGACAGAAGAGGAGACTGACAGACAAAGCTGGTAGGTAACTGCACATTTCAGTCAGTGAACTCTCTTAGCCACCCAACTCTGACAAAAGCAAAAAGCGCGTATAGAAGTGAATGTCTTCATATCCACAGACCAAGTGGCAGATACAGGGAAAATCCTAAGATAAAAAAAAGCTCAATGGCTCTCTAAATTACATCCCAAAGAACCAACTTTCCATAAGTTGAATTATGATTTCTTACATATCTAAATACGTACCCAATTCCTTCTCATTTTAGCTCTTTCCAGTAATTTCTGATGTAACTCGTTCCCAATCCCATTTTCAAATTTTTTAACTATATCCTCGGTTCTTTGATATTCTTCTTGATTTAGAAACGGCTTCACTGTGAAAAGAAAATTATTTTATTTTAAAGATAACTGCATACTGAGATTTATTCCAAGATTCAAATATCCACAGGCAAGGGAGTGGATGAAAATACTCAAAATTTATTTTTCTAAAACAAATACTTGAAGAGAAAACACCTTTCTCAAAACTTCTATAAATAAAGCACAGTGTGTTCTAATAAAAGATAAACACATACTTTTAAATAAACACAGATGCTAACAGATGAAACCAATTGCTGAAAACCTGAAATACCTACCAGGTAACTAAATAAAATATATTTAAAACTGTAGCTGGACATACTATGGAGTTCTGCAACTCCATCAGCTGCCACAGACCTCGCAGAATAATTCAATTAACAGGAATTTTGTAAATAACTACATTAAGCCATACATGTCTGCCACCCGACTGCACCAACCATAAGCTACTTGCGTTATTTTCAAAAGTCCATTCATGGTCTACAAGGACCTTGCCCATCAACTCTCATTCACTGTCCTCATGTTATGCCCACCTTTAAAACACATTGATGACAGTTACTACTACCCAATTTTTATATTTTAAAATACTTTTGGATTTCTCTCAAGTCACATGCCATACAGGTCAAAGCTCTCTGTCAGCATTTGCAAAACTAGTCATTATTTTAATCTAAAACCCTCCTTAAAGCCTTTTTACCATGAAATCTGTGGTCAGTAACAGCCACTGCTGATGTCAGTTTCCATACAGGCACATCTCATTGTTTTCTTATACTCACCTTGTATATAATGTATTTTCTGTTACCTTTATACTTAGATTGTGAAGTCAGAGTTTCTGCTGATTCAATGCCTACACAATGAGGTCTGATTCATTACTGAGGCTGCTGGACACTACTGTCAGTTAATTTCTTGTCTGCCTTGCTAGCACTAACCCTGTGATCTATTTATAGCTGTTAAGAAACAAGGAAGGATACATGTTTAGTTTTTAGTAATCGTGTATCTGTATCGCCTCTAATCTAGCTTTTGCTAGTAACAACAGAGTTTCAGCTGGCCAAGGTCTCAAACACTTACTTATGTCTGTAGAATGAAAATTTTACTTCCTCACAACTGTGTCTTGCTGCAATTACAACTGCTTGCCTGCAACCATTCTTTTTTTCTTCACAGATCTAGAGGTCATCTAGTCCAACACCTCATCTCAGCAGAGCCAGCTACAGCAGTATGCTAAAGACTGTGTTGGGTTCTGAATATCTCCAAGGATGGAGATGCTACAACCTCTCTGGTAGCAAGCTGTTCCACTGCTCAATCACCCCCACAGTAACTGGATACCACTGCAATGCCTGGCTCCATCTTTTTTACTCCTCCCCTTCAAGTATTTACATGCATTTCAAAGATCTCCCTAGAGCCTTTTCCTCTCAAGGCTGAACAGTCCAAGCTCCCTCAGTCTCTTCTGTTATGTCAGATAATCCTAGCCCTTAACTGCCATCAAGACCCTTTGCTAGGCTCCCTTCAGTATGTCCATGCCTTGCTTGTACTGGGGAGCCCAGAAATGGACAGAGCACTCCAGATGTAGCCTTCCCAGAGGTGAACAGAGGGCAAGTATCATCACTCTACTTGCTGGCAATGCACCTTCTAATGGAGCCCCGAAGGCTGCTGGCCTGCCTCGCTGCAAGGGCACATTGCTGGCTCATCTCCAACTTCATGTCCACCAAGACCCTTGGAGCTTTTCTGCAAAGCTGCTTTCCAGCCAGTTGGCCCCAGCATGTGCTGGTGTGGGGGATTATTCCTGCCTGAGTGCATGACTTGGCATTTCCCTTTGTTGAACTTCATGAGGCTCCTGTCAGCCTGTTCCTCCAGCCCGCCAAGCTCCCTCTGATGGCAGTACAACCACCTGAAGCACCAGCCACTCCTTCCAGCTTTGCATCATTTGCAAAGTCAGTGTAATCTGTCCCATCATCCAGGCTATTAGTGAAGATGTTAAACAATAGTGGACTCCTGAGGTACACCAACAGAGACTGGCCTACATTTTGAATATGTGCTACTGATCATAAACCTCTAAGCCCAGCAGTTGAGAGAGTTTTCAGTCCCCCTGACTGTCCACTACCTAGTCCATACTTCATCATTTTGTCTATGAAGTTATTTTTTAAAAAACAAAGCTTTTGATGTGCCAAAAGCCTTGTTAAAGTCAATATAAACAATATCTAGATGCAGCTTGAATTGCACCACCATCAGCTGTAAACAGATGAAAAAAGAAGTAAGAGACAGAGCCATCCACTTATACCAGTAGATACTTATACCAGTAAACTTATTTGGCAGCCTACAGTATTCACCCAGGAAGCCTGAAGCTGAAAGACTCCCCAGACTGAGGGTAGTATGACAAGTTTCCCAGAGAGTGACCTTACAACCACACAATATGCGAGAGTGATTATCCTCTGTTATTCAAGTTACAAAGTCATTACAGAGCAATATGTACACACATACACAACAGAAAATTGCTAAAATCACTGAGTTCTGGACTCTATTTGAGGGGTGACCAAGATTGCTAGGGGACTGGAGCACATGATTATGAGATGAGGCTGAGAACTGAGTTTGTTCAGCTTAAGAAGAAATGCAAAGGGAAGACCTTGCTGCACTCTATAACAACTGAACAGAAAGGCAGAGCGAAGATAAGGCATGGCTCCTCTCAGAGATGCACAAGAACAGTACAAGAGAAAAGGAACTCAAGATGGAACATGAGAGATTTCTAACAAGGAAAATGTGAGGGTTTTTTTGGTCATGGCTGGTTTGTTTTTTGTTCTCTGTCCTGCAATCATGAGGGTGAACAAACACCAGAACAGGTCGCCCAGAGAGGCTACGGAACCTCCATCGTTAGAGGTATACAAAACCCAACTGGACCAGCTTTGAGCAGGGATCTGGTCTAGATGAACCTTACCACCCTATGTGATGCTATGATGACAGGGCCTCTTTCCATTTAAAAACTACTTGATCAGATGTAGCAGCAACACTATGACAGAGGAGGAGAACTCATCTCCTTTCTCCATAGAGTTCAGTGAAACTCCTTTCTTGCCACTTTCTCCAGGCCCACAGACCTTGTCTTCCTTCCTGCACGTAACAGCTTCATCCACGAACAAGAACTATCACATGAAAGACATCTTCAGTCGCATAGTTAAGGAACTCTCTGTAAAGCTGGAGCTTAGGGGTTTCATACTCTCAGGCTGAGTCCAAGCTTCTGATTCTCAACCTCTGGGGTAAGCTGAAAGGCCAAATAACATGGCTACAGCCACCTTCTCTGCTCAAAGCCTACCTTCAAAACAAGTTAGTCATCCTGAATCCAAAGCTACTGTAAAGCCCTAAATAAGGCACCTTCCAAGACATGTTCTGTCCAGCCTTTCCGGTTGACTGGCTTTAAACAGACAAGTGCTTTACCAACAGGCATTCTAACTAATGTGAAGTGCCTGGGATCCTCCTCCAACCGATAAAAGACAGGAGTTCCCAAGGAATGATTCACAGCATCTATGAAGGGTCATTTGGAGCTTCTGAACTGCTCTTTGGAAGCACCTCCCTCCCTTCACTCATCTTCACAGACTAAACAAATGAAGAGCTTAAGCAGTGAGAATCACCAAGCTAGTGTCCAGAATTGTGCACTGCACATTCTGGCTTTAAGTGATTCGAACAAGGAAAGACTGTAGCAGAACTAAAAATACTGGACTGACTTTCCTCCAAACTCCAGTGAGACTAAACGAGATCAATAATGATGATCAAAGTTACAGAATGACTCAAGTACAAGGAACAGTAATCAGGAAGTAACTTCAACACGAAAAAAAGGGAAAAGGTATTTATGAAAACACAGATCAAAATCAGAAAACAAAAGCACAGATATACACTGTCAGGTTTTATCACTCCAAGAGTTATTTATTAACTTGTAGAGCCAGCTGAGTTTACAAAAGTAAGCTCTAAAGGGCAATTCTGTTATTGCAAGTTCACTATTACTGCAACACAACTTTAGTTGATCTGTATTACAACAAAAAGAAAACATCTTTGACACACATACACACACAATTTTTCTCTAGACTCACCATTTTGATATTCTGCTTCAAAACATGACGACATACAGAACAACAAAGAAAACCTCGTACCACCTACTGGGCCATTTCCACTACAGAATAAAAGGGAATTCAGAGCAAACTTATGGTTTTCTATTCTGGGAAAGGGAAATTTTGGTGTAATATGTTTCTGCTAAGGACAGAACTTTAGGTCATACGCTGATAGCATACCTATGATCCAGAAAAAAGTTCAATGTCTCCAAGTTCTGAAAATTCTTAAAGAAACATAGGAAAGTAATCCTAACATACTAGGTAATGTATCTTTGTCATCTTCGACGTATCAAAGCCTGATAGGGTAATAAAGAACTAACCAGTCGTCTCTGCTTTATAAACAAAGCTAGACACATGTGCATTGATGTTGTTTTCAAAAACTTCTCTTATGTGATCTTCTTTAGAGAACATTTCAGGGCAGAAATTATCCCAAAATGCCCACCACTGCGCTTTCCTACTACTGTATAGTTAATAGTATTGGTGAGAAAGAAGAATGCAAAACTTTGAACTTTTTTCCCCCACAAAGATCCTGGACAAACAGTCATAAACAAACAGATTAGTCATTACGTAAAAGAAAAACTGTAGACAGAGAAATATCTTTCATTAGACCAGCTGATATAGCTGAAAAACAAAACTAAAACCTTACGGGGGAAAAAAACCTCAAACCAAAAAGTTAACCTTTCCACATGCCCAATGCTCTTCCATGCTGAAGAACAGCAAATAGGGATAAAATGGAAACTTTTACTCAGATTGCTCTGGACACTTAGTTTCCCATTTTGAACCTGAAAAAGACCTTTTGCACTCTAAACTTGTCTAGACCCCCCCATCCCAATTATATCAGTTAATACAAGCTGTCTCTACAAATCACCTTGCAAACATGTTCAGATAAGCTTGGTTACAACAGCACATATCATACTACCATTACAGTATTAAGTCATTACCTGAGTCAAGGTATTTACTCAAAGATTCATCAAGAGGAGGTACAGGCAGGGAAGGCAGAGAATCTTGGTACTGAAACGTTCGCTCCTCCGAGGATTCAAGCACTTGCTTCTCCATGATGCAGACCTGTAGCACAACATTAACAGCCTATTAACAAAACCTAGGTTTGAGACAGATGATGTATCTCCCCATGATGCTTTGGGTTTTTCCCCAGCCATGATAAAAGCCCACACCAAAGAAGAGTCCGCTGACAAAGCCAGGACCAAAGATCTCTCCTTGGCCCGAAGCCTCGAGAAGCACAACCACAACAGGAGGAAGCCACGACCAGGCGCCTACCGATGCTTTCTCTAGATATGTCGCGATTAACATACTCTTGCTTTCCCGAGGACCAGCCAGCCAGCCCTGGGACACCCACCAAA
>NW_010208781.1:0-30296 GCF_000695765.1 Mesitornis unicolor | reverse complement strand
CTCACCCCACCCGTCCCGTCCCCGCCACTCGTGTCCCTTGGCGTTGAATAAGCCAGGGCACCAGGCAAGAAACAGCCCCAGTGCTTCTTCTGCTGGCCCTGAGCATCCCCTTTTACCAAATCTAAATTTGAGGATAAGTGTAGCCTGGTCACGTCTCTTTAAATAAAGTGATCATCCTTCAATGAACTAGTTAAAAATATTCAATAAATCAAAACTCCTCATTTGCTTTAGTGATCTCAATGTGATTTTTTTAGTTTATTTAGCAGTAGCCAAACAGGGGCAGTAACTTTGCAGATGAGGGTAGAAGAAATATTGACCTGTTTAACTAGGGAGAATGCCCATGTATATTTTAATTATTTTCATTATCTTTTTACTTTTTTCTTCAGTGCTAGACACAAATATTTCATCTGGCAGTCAACTTACACGTGCAGTCTGAACCATTTTAACATGCTGTGACAGTTGATTGAAAAGTTGTGTCAGTGTTTTTTGAGATGCGTGCAGTTACTAAACCAAAAGCTTCCTTGGTTCACTTGAAATGCACAGTAATCTAATTATGCTTATATTTTGATTTTTAAAACTCTTAAGAAAAACATATTGTGGCCA
Source organism: Mesitornis unicolor (assembly GCF_000695765.1). Taxonomy (NCBI): domain Eukaryota; kingdom Metazoa; phylum Chordata; class Aves; order Mesitornithiformes; family Mesitornithidae; genus Mesitornis; species Mesitornis unicolor. The sequence continues at coordinate 29,693 of NW_010208781.1, read as the reverse complement.
TGTCAGATCTCTGCTGATTAAAAAAAAGGTTTACATGTGTCATAGTATTTTTAGATTCACTGCTTGCCCATGTTATTTATCCCTTGAAATGTTCTTGCAGCTGAGTTTGGGGCAGCTCAAATGATAGGTCTAAGGGGAAAATACTGTATTTACTGTTTGCCGTGTGAATGGCTTCTGTGAGTGGTTCTGCAGAAAAGGGATCTGGGAACAGAAACCTGAATGCAAGTCAGGGTGCTCCTCAGGTGGTTGTGGTTAACCACATCCTGGTAATGGAAGAATGTCCTCTGCTCAGCACTCTTGAGGCCCTGTCTGCAGACCGGTGTCTGGTTTTAAGGCCCTGGTACTAAAGAGATTCTGGAGTGAGGCACTGAGGTGGCTGTGGTGCTGGAACCCTGGTGTACGTGGGGAAGAGGCTAAGGAGCTGTTCAGGCTAGAGAAAAGAAAATTAAGAGGGGATCTAACTGTTCCCTTCGAGAATCTAAAGAGGGTTTGTGAAACAGATGGAGCCAAGTTCTGTGAGATGTACAGTGAGAGGACAGAAGATGGTGGTGACAAATTATGACTTGGTATAAGGAAAACATTTTTAATTGAGAGTGGTCAAACCCAAGAACCAGGTTGCCCGGAAAAACTCCAACCTCAGAGATATTAAAACCTCACCTAAATAAGGCCCTGATCAGGACTGTGAAGTTAGATCTAATAGAGCAGGAGGCTGAACCTAATGACATTGATGCATTGATTACTTTCCAGGAGTGGCTTGAGTCTGTGTACCCATTTGGTCTATCATTGGAAGACCAATTTTAAGTCTTCCTTGAAGGGCTGCACTTGTCTACTATAGGCACTGACCTCGAAATTGTTTTACCATGTGTGTACAGAGCTGCATAACCCAGTAGAATTTTGAGCTTCAGGCCTTTACAAGGTCTAGTCAGATCAGGTACGCTGTAAGTATACACACTAGGCCTAAATCAAATTAATGTTTACCTTACAAAATGCAGTGGTACTTGCCATATACACACTTTGATCCTTTCCTTTGAAAAACTATTAAGTGATTTACTTCTCTTTGGAAATTGATTACTCAGTCTTTTGCTCTTTTCTGTTCTAGAGAAAAACCAAAGAAGATACTTGGAAATCAGAAGAACTTAGGAAACATCTTAGGGTGATTTTATTTTCTTGCTATTAGTTTTGATATCAAGTTACCTTACAGCAGTGAAATTTGTCGTTGGTCTAAGCAAAGAGGGTTGACTGCCTGTTATACTAGTCACCCTCCTTTGTGGGATCTGTAATAGCTCTTTAAGTCTTTTTGGTACATTAGACACTGTAAATCTGCATCGTTGAACACAAACAGTATGGATCTTTAATGTGTAACTGCTAACTTTCTTGCCATAACTGGCCATTCTGGAGTCTGTCTGGCCCAAGTGTGCCCAGAGACTGGCCCACTTAACTGTTTCTAGCTACACAAGTCATAGAAGATTAATCTACAGATTTCTTAATAAGGTAAATGGAAAAAATACCATTTTTATGGTAATTACACAGCACGCAATTGCATCTGATTTGCTGGGCACCAGATCCATATTTTATATGTAAAAAAACCATTTTTTTAAAAGCTGTTTTCCAATATGGATCTTCTGTTCTATGTTGTGTGCAGATCTTCATTAGTCCTTTGATAAACTAAAGCTATTACCTTTCTTTCTATCAATTACATTTCAAAGCTCCCCAGCATTTCAGTTTCAGTGCTACAGTATAAGTGCTTGGTATTTTTCACACGTTCAGTAACATTTCCACTACTTCCATGTGGGCTAAAGCAAACAAATTTGAGTTGGAATGCTTTAGTTCCAAAAGAAGTGGTGTGATTGAACTTTAATTTCTGTGAAACAGATGGATAAAGTTTAATTCACTTTACTCATTGACTGTAATCAAAGCAAGCTCTGTTTGTTCTGCACTGAGTAAACAGCTGAAATCGTGGATGTAGTGAAATCAGTGGGAGTTGTGCTACTTGCACAAGGTTGAAATATAGTCTCTTATGTCTTTAGAAAAATATAAGAATAGTTGCATCCTCAAGGGATCTAGGCCAAAAAATTTATTTCACAGATTTTATATGTTGCTTTCTGTTCAAGTAAACGCTAATCTATTTTAAACGCAGCTGCAAGATGCCCAGTTAAATATCACTGTTGTTTATATCTGTAACACATTTTGGGCAGTTTCTGTCTGCATGAGCTAACAGCTTTAAAATGCTTAGTTAATTTTTCAAACTAGCTCTAAACAGAATGCACTGTTCCACTGTAAATTTTCTGATTTACCAAATTCTTTTCAAATACATTGAAAATGCAGCTAATTATTTATTTCATTTGTTATGTTCTTTTTACAGTAAGTACAGACATAATGTTAGTAATTTTACAAAGTAAGAAACCTAGAAATATATCAGTATTTTAATACAGTTTGGGAAATTGAATTCATAGCAGTCCACTATTTTTTTTCACATGAATAGACTGTATCAAAATAGATTACTGAATTAGAATAAGAGATTTTTTTGAAATATTTTTTTTCAGGCATCACAACCGGAGAATCAAAATGAAGACCAAAAGCTGAGAGAAAATAAACTGCAGAAAGAGAAGTCTGTTCATGACACAGACACACATAAACATGAACACAAAGACAGAGGGAAGAGTAAGGAGAGAACAAGAGAGAGAGAGAGATTTAAATCTGGTGAAAGAGACAGGGATAAAATGAGAGAGAGAGAAAGGGGAAAAGAGCACCAGAGAGAAGGAGGCCGAGAGAGATACAAAGATAAGCTTCAAGAGTCAAGTTTGGAAAAGGAAAGATACAGTGTACCAAAGGATAAAGACAGGGAGAGCAATAGAGAACGAGACAAAAAGCATAAAAGACATGAGATAAAGCAAACAGATACGCAAAATAATCTGAAATCATTTGAAGGAAGGGAGAAAGAACATCACAGAAGGAGAGAAAGCAGGCATCATTTGGGTAAGTTGTTTTGGGTTTCTGTTGTACTTTGAAATATTTGATATTTAGACAGAAATACTCTGAAACTATACCTCATCTATACAGGGAGGATAAAGACAGGCAGGTAGATGTGAGTACCTACTGAAGTGTATATCTTTATGAAATCTTGTGGTAACCTAGTTTTAATTTGGTGCTTTTAAAATTCTGATGCTTGTTTCCCTTCCTCTAAAGAAAGGATGAATGTCATTGGTTTTGTTGGTCAGTTCACTTGAAGAGAGTAAGTACCCTCCTGCCTAGACATTCTCTACTGAGTGATCCATTTGAACCTGCAAGTTGCAGGGCAGTTGCTGAAGTTAGTAGCATGCCACTACCCTTATTATTACACAATATTGAGAACATGAAAGATTAGAAAAGAAAAAGGAGTAACCAGTTTTGGAGGGAGAATTTCAACAGAATATGAAATTATTTTTAGAAAGCTCAAATGTGTTAGAAAACCTTTGTCGCTGAAATACTATTTTCTACATGCTGGAGTGAATTATGTACAGAGTTTGAGTATAATAAAATTTGTTCATTACTTTATACGTTTATTTTCTAGAGGAGGAGAAAACAAGAAGTGGAGAGCGAGAAAGAAGACATACAGAAAAGAAGGTAAAGGAAGGGAAAGGAATGAAGTGTTTCATAATGGAATGAGATAGGATTGTAGAATAATGAAGAAACTGGATCAGATTCCAGCTCCCGAGAAATCCAAGAGATGCATAGATAATAAGGTCATTTCAAGTGTACAACACACACCAACAAAATATATCTGAGTCATTCTATTTTGTGGACATAGTTCTTTTTTTAAAAGTAAAAGTAAAATAAAATTTGCATAGCAAACAGTGCTTTATTTTTGTACGGCTAGATAAAAATTTTCCATCTGCTGTTTATGCCTTTATTAGAAGGATAGTGGTAGGTATACATACTACTTTATGTTAGATGACCTAGTAAACAAAGAATTAAATTTTTGACTGACGAATACATAATCCAAAGAATTTTCTGTGGCAAAGTACTTGATGTGCCAGAAGAAATATGAGAATCTCAAATGATGTGATAATTTGAAACTTGCCATTGTAGGAGATTAAAAAAGAATGGCTGGAAGATCCACATGGCAGAAAGAGATTAGGTACTTAAAAATGCAATGTTCTAATGGTCAAAAATGGATAGATTTGTGAAGATAAAACAGTCTTGGAGAACTTTTTAACTCTTTGTTGTTATTTTTCTCTCTCCAGAATAGTGATAGCAAGAAGAGCATTGACAAGATTTTAGCCTACACAGTTGAAGAAAGTGACCGTGCACACAAGTTACTTAAACAACAAGAGTTGGATAAAGAGAGAGAAAGAAGACACAGAGAAAAAAAAGAACATTCTGTTAGGCTGGGAAAAGAGAGGCTTTCAAAAGAGAGAAGTCATAAAGGTTATGAAAAGGAAAAGGAAGAAAATCATAAATCAAAGAGATCTAAAGAGGGTTCTTCCCATGGAGACAGAGAAGGGCAACTAGCAGAAGCTATTGAGAGGGCAAAAAGTAGAGAAGACGAAAGAAAGAAGCGTGATCTAAGGGTTAGTTTTGTTAAGACTTTAAAACATTACCTTATAGCTTACTTTAATTGTTGTTATATCATGATTGATAAGGTGAATAATAAAAATACTGGGATTGTAAGGCAACATTTTCTGAAATTTGAGGCTAAAGTGGCAGATTAAAATACTAATTCTGCATTAAAGTATCCTAACCCTGAACTGATTCCTTCTGTGAAATTTAAACTAGAAACTTGTCTATGTTATAAATGTATTTTATTCATAACATTCTTTATTGTTATGACTTGAAATTTTTACTAAGGCTTTGAAAGAGAGATAAGATTAGGCTTGAGGTCCATTAAAATGTATTGGCTGCCTTTATAGGAAACGAAAAATATTTTAATACAAGCTATTTTTGATGTTGCCTACAAAGGGAACATGGATATCTAACTCACAAGTAGGCATGTGAGTATAAATCCCTTATAAGTATATTTTCTACTTCTGAAGCCATAGAATATCTTTTCTGTTTCTAGTACAGAGCATGAAGTTATATTCTACAGACTTAATCAAACCCTTGACATTTTTAACTGTTTTTTATAATACAAGTACTCATTCTAAAAGAATGAGAGAAGAAATATATAGTGATTTGTGACTCTTAAAATCAGGTAGGTTTTATGGAACATAGAATCATTCAGATGGTATAGAGTCGTTTCTTCTGCTGCCTGAAGAGTGATGATGTACAAGTTTCTCAAAGAAAAGTTCAGAACTATATTTTTGAGTTAAAATGCTGGACATCTTCAGTGTAGGGCCTCACTATAAGTGATTCCTGTAGTTGACTTCTTGCAGCAGAATTCAGTAGTCTATCAGGGCTTGCTGAAGGTTTGACTGCCTTGAAAATTTACTCAAGTAGCTGTTACAGAATAGACGCACTGGTGCTGATGCTTGTGTCTCAGTTATGTTTCTTTTTCTGATGTTCGTGGATACAGAAAAACACCTTTATCTTAAACAACCTATTGAATACATTTCCAAACTTAGGCAAACTTTCATAGTACAGTATTAAAGAGTCAAGTCCTTATACTAGGGATTAAAAGACTGTTCTCTGTCCCTGGGTCCAACTAATATGAATTGTTGCAGTCCATACTGTTAAAATCTTGGTTTTTGAAACAGGCTGGCCACAGCCTACTGATGTCAGCCTTTAGTCCCAATCAGCCTTTCAGTCATGCCTAGGAAGGTGCTCTGGGCTCACAATTTAGGTGGTTGATGCTGGGCCCAGAGCACTGATTAACCATTGTTACTAACATACTAATGTGAAGGTATCCTATAAAAAAGCCAGACTTTACTCTGGTAAAACATGATAAAGTGTATTTTTTTAAGCAAAGGAGAAGACTCAAGATCTCTTCTTGTTTCCTTTCTGAAATGCATTGCAGAAGGGAATATAGCCAAAATTCACTCCCAAGTATTTAATATTTTCAACAGAAGATCATATTATGTGTATAACATATCTTTAATGGGTGTTTATTTTCCTTGCTTAATATATTTGTAAGGAGGAGATTATTCTGGCATTAGTTCATATGCAGAACTTCTTAAAAGCAGTGAAACGATAGGATGTGTCACTGAAATAATTAGAAACCTTTTTTACTGTTTAATGTCACTACTACTAATACAGGTTCAAACATGTATTTTCTCCCACCACTTCTGACACGTGAATATTGTGACTTCTTTTACAGAACAGTGAATACAAAAACGAGGAGAGGATTCAAGAGGAAGTGAACCATCAGCGTGTAAGGTAAATTCAGAGATTTTAAATAAGTGTATACTGTATGGTATCTACTAAGATTCAGTCACTGCCAAAACAATAAGCATGAATACTTGATCTCAGATATCTAGGATGACTATAATTTTTTTTTCATTGGCCCTTTGTACAATACTATAGCAATTGGAAAAAAAAATCTGTGTTTTGCTTCTAAGAGGATTCATATAAAAATGTATGTATTTGTATTCAGGATTTTTCTACTGCAGAATAGCAAGTGATATTTTGCAGTCCTTGTGAACTATTTATATTTTGATCTGGGCACTTAGTTTGGGAGACAGAAATGCTGTATTTTACCACCTGGAAATTCACTGTGCAGTCACACGGACACATGTGAGGTTCATGAGGAAGCATATAGGACTCTTCTTATATTGTTTCTTTTAATTGGAATATTTCTGTAAGTTCCTACTCTGTATGGTATCTAAAACATTATATAGACCTATATATACTCACACACATATATATAAATAAAGTTTGCTGTTGTGAGTGAAAGACAGGTCCAGATCATCCTCAGTAGGATCAATAAAATTTCAGGATGATATTTCTAAGTTTTATTACTAGCAAATATAAAATCTTACAGAAGTTATCTACATATTCTAGTTATCTTTGCACTCTTTAATGCTTCAGCCATGTGAAATTCCTATACAACTTTTGAAGTGTAACTCTGTGTATGTTGTCAGTCTCAATTCCTGTTCTTAAACACTAGTTTAGCTTCCTAGCTAAGTAAGACTGGCCTGCTGGCTTCTGGAAACACTGTCAGAGAGTGAAGTCACCACCACTATTGGCTAGGTATTACTGCTGTTTCTTAAGCATGGGACAGATCACTTTGGTTGTAGTGAATTTGTCATTGTAGAAGTTTATTCCTGTACAAAAGTAAAAAATGAAATATTTCCGAGTACCTACATTAGGACACTTCCTAGCAGCAGCACTCAACTGTGTCAAGCAGTGCCAAATATGCAGGTTATATTTTGAAACTGTTGCTGATGGGGCATTTTGGTGGAGTCGTTGCTTGTATATAGCTGGAAAAAAGGAGTCAGCTATTTCTGAATGGCAAAGAAGGTGATACAGTTTGTTGGGATGTTCCAGAACCCTGGTTCCGTGTCAAGCACTGTCAATATTCACAGAATCACAGAATCACAGAACGTTAGGGATTGGAAGGGACCTCAAAAGATCATCCAGTCCAATACCCCTGCCGGAGCAGGAACACCTAGATGAGGTTGCACAGGAAGGCGTCCAGGCGGGTCAGTCACCTGATTCAATATTGAATCATTCTGATTTTTTATGACAAGATCCAGCCAAATTTTTATTTTTATTGTCTTTTCTTATATTCGTCAGTCCCAACAGCACTGTACATGAACACCCTCTTACTTAAGAAGTCAGCATATTCTCTTGGAGTCTAATACTTATAAAACAAGCAAATAGATCGGTAAGAAGCAGAGCTGGTTGTTGACTTTCTCCTGCTCTCTGACCCTGATTGTATTGTCCTCATAAATAAAGCCCCTGAATGAAAGATCGGGTTTGAGTGTCAGTCTGTGATTTATAGCTTTAGAGCACATAACACCAACCTGATCTTGATCTCCAGTTTGCTGCAGATAGTAATACAACTAATAGATGTTCGGGTTTAATAGGCTTTTTTCCCCTCCTTACATTTTCTTCTATTTTGATGCAATTATAGGCATTACATTTGGACGAGGTTTTTGCAGTTCTTAGCTGATTAATCACTTGGCTGTTTCATTATAATTTCATATCATAAATAGAGATTTATAAAAGTGTTTTTAGAAATATTTCAGTTTATTGGAACTTTTCAATTGTGTTTTCCTTTTCAGGAAAAAAGACCTTTCTTTTCTGAAACAAACCAGGCCCCCTCCTCCCCCTGGCAACAAAAGCAAAACAAAACTAGTGCTTTCTTCTTAGGTAACCAATAAAATTGATGTTCTGTTTTTCAATAGGACTGTAAAAGATAAAGAAGATCTAATTGAAAAAGAGGAAGGTGACACAAGACGAAAGGTAAAACTGTTTGGGTTTGGGCCTTATAATATGGCGTTTTTCTTGGGATTAATAGCAATTACAGTATGTATTTCAATTTAATGCCATTGTAAGATAAGAGAATCAGACATCTCTTAACCTGTGTCTAGATATAGCATTAGAAAATTGATATATTCTGTATAAATTTGCTAAGCATTAAAGGTAGCCATCTATTCAACTGTATTTCAGTATCTTCTAGGCTTGAAAAATTAATTCTTGGTAAGTGGAAAGAGTTTTAGGCATGTAATGCAAATCATCTATTCTTTCTCTCTATAAACAGCTGACATGGGCAAATAATATGTAGTACAAGCCAAGTAAAATGCAGCTAGCAATGCTATTCATATATGTCTCTTAAAACACTTGCCACAAAAAAGAGGAAGGTATTTTTATGTGTTTAAATGAGCAGGTGTAGACAGAACCAAGTTTTCAGCAAGTCTGAAGTGCAAGCTGTATAGTCTTGGGTTCATTTGGACCAGTCTGTGCACATACAGCCTAACTTTGCCATTAAAAGTTTTAAAATAATTTGTCATTTTTTCAACTGTTGGTAACCATCCCCCAAAATCCAGATTCTGTTTTGGAATGTTGCAGAATTATGAAATTGTTGTTACACTTATCACAAGAGCCACTCTACACTATTGTGTGTTGTGTGCAACACAGCAGTTTTTATTGCTTTCCCAGTAAAAATATTGGTGGGAAAACAACTGGTCTTCCCAAGATGGGATTGAGTTCTGTTTTGTCTTCCCGTATTATTATTTTAAGTCAGTAATTATCATTTGTCAATACACTTTTATTTATATTTCTAAACTGAGTTTTTTGTATGTTTGATTGAAAATGTGGAAGTATCTGAGAACAACTCCTCCTCCAGCTTTATGCTAGGATTTGCACATCAGGATTTTTTTTTGTAAGATTATTTAACAGTTTTTTTTATTTTTCTCATTTAGGAAATGAAAGAATCACACATATATAATTCAAACACAGGATTTGATAACTTTTCAGAAAATTATGAAGATGATTTTGAAGTAAGTAAAAGCATACAATTGTCCTTTTGAAGTATTTTTTTAAGTATCAAAATGATAATTAACTTTATTGACAGAAATAAAAAAATAAGGATGTTAATGGTTTTTACTTACTCTTTTTTGTTGACAAGGACCTTAACTTGGCTATCAGTAGATAATGAACTAAAATGTTACGTAGAAACTCTGCTGTATATTTACTTAGTTTTCATCAGGGGCTGGGAACCAGCTTTTGCTTTTGAATTGAAGTCTTCCTAAGATGCTCTTTCTGTCTTCCTGGATTTCAGTTCTTTCAATGATTTTCTGTGAAAAATGCTGATTTTTTTTGAATAATGGGAGCAAATAATCAATTTCAGGAGAAAAAAGACACTCGTTTTTCATTGCAAAAATATCGTAGAAAAAAGTATTGACACACAGCAGTCCCTTCACTAATTTTCTTAATTGAACTTTCTTCCTTTTAGCTCTCTTTTCTTAAATTATTAAGGTAGAAGAATGTGTTGAATGTGCTTTCATTGCTTGCTGGACCAGCTGCATTTTTGTTGAGTGAAGCTAGAATTCAGCTCCACTTACGTTAGGAGTGGCGCCCACTGTTGAGCTGTTCACTGTGGTAACCCTTTACCATTCAGTGGAGAGAAATGAGCGTGTTTAAGACCTGTTGATATCATTTGTGTTAGGTGATTATTCTAGCATGAGATGAATTGTCTTACTTAAGAGAATTATCAGTAATATGAGCCTTATGCATTGACTTGCAAACGGATAGGGTGGTAGTTTAGTAAATTTCAGCCTGCCATTGAAGGGCTGCTTGAATTAAAACTATCAAATAAGCTGCTTTATACATCTGTGAAGCATTTACCCTGCTGTTGCTGAACACTGTCTTTATTTTTTTAAAGAATACATAATTCACCTAAACATACAGTTCCTAGTTTTGGATATTACAAAAAAAAGGAATCTATTTTGAATACTGAAGAAAACCACTGTGGGATTGTCTTCACTTGATTCACTTGATTAAAATTACTGCACAATCAAGATATGACATTTTCTTTCCATCAAACAGTTATTTTAAAATGCCTTTCAGTCAGAGGATTTATAGCCCTCTGTATGAGAATTTTATTTTTGACAGCACTTTATAATTTCTTTAAAAGATCTTGAAGAATACTTCTATAATCCATGTTTATCAGTTATTAAAAGCCTTGTTACTTTTAAAGGATTATGAAGATGATTTTGATGATGATGAAGACAAAAGTGGTGAGGAAAGAGATGCAGAAGAAAACCTAAGAGAGATTCCATCTCTCAGAACATCAGAAATTGAAGAAATTCAAAGAGCGATTAGTGCAGAAAATGATAGAATTTGTACTTCACTGCCAAAGAAAATTGAAAACGAGAAAAAGGAACCAATCATGGGTATGTGACTAGATACCAGTCTTTTTTTATTAAATGTATGAGTAACACATACAACTTACGAGTAAAGAGGTCACTTTTTCTAAAAGTCTGCCTAGAGGCAGAAATCTGGTCCTCTGGATGAGTCACTTTAGGTTTGTGGGCAAGTACTGTAACTTTCACGTTGCTAAAGAATGATTCAGAGGCATTACTAATCATTTTAAATGTGAAGTATGAGAATTTACAGACTGACATTTAATATGTCTTATTTTGGGTTAGAGGAGGATATGAGAGTCTGGATTTTGAAAACTGGAGGAGTGCTAGAACAGATTGGGCCTTCCGGTGACTTTAATTTGCCTTTTTCTTTTAAGCAAAGTTGAAGCCACCGGTCTGGGTGGGGAGGCAAGAGACGTACAGATACTGCTTGAATATATAGTTCTATATAACTTTTAAAATGCAAGTTTTGGTGTTTTTTTTTCTGAAATGTGACTATGGAGTAATCGTTTTGTATTCAGTTGATCTGATACCTGTGAGTGTTGTAACTGCAACTGTGGTTCCCTTTTGCACTCTCCACTCGTGTGAATGGCAGTAGAGAGTCATTGTGCAGAAGAATTTTAAACAGCTATTTAGTTTGTACAAAGTTAGTCCAGTCGCAGAAGAACAGCATGGAGTTTCTGTAAATGTTCACAGCATCAGTAGATTTTTGGTTAAGTAGTCATTTAGTCATTGCAAGTCAGAGCCAGTATACTGTAATATGAATTGCTTCTTGCAGAATATTTATGGAATTATTATTATTTTTCTAATGAGCAATATGGAATCAATAAAAGAATTCCATTAATGCTATAGATCTGATGAACAGAATGGAATTCTAATACAGAGTCAGATTTTTAAATTCTGAATTGCAGCACTTAGTGCTTTATTGTAAATTACACAACACTATTTTGATGAAGTTTGGATCTCATTTGGTTGTTGATCATTCTGGTAGTGATTTTTAGAAGCATTTTACCAGTATTATCTAAAAAGGCAGTCTTCCTGTGAGGAAGTGAAACACTGTTGGTCCTGACTGGAAGTTGGATATTAAGATCAATTAGCTACCACCTAGCCAGGAAAGGGAGTAAAATCGACATGACAACACATACTGTAGTTGTTCCATTAACTGTGGCTTTAAAAGCAACAGTTTTCAACTTTTTGCTAATTAATCCAAAGGCATCAATTAAGATTGTATTGATAAGGTTCTCCACTAGCTGTAGTGATGAATTTAGGTGATTTGAAGGTGTAGCATGCACATGGTGTAGTCTGTGTTAATTTGATACAATTTTTAGAATTGGTCATAGAGGGGTTTACTGTACACAGGGAAAAGGGACCTGCTAATGGCAGGGGAAAGGAGGAGACTCTTTCTGCATCACAGTCTTCTAAAATAGAAATTGCAGTGGTCAGTCATTTTGAATTGATTGCTGAAGGACCATACTAAGGGAAAAATGCTGACCCAGTACTGAAGTTAAGAAGCTTATTGTACTGATAAATGTGCTAGAACACGTTGTGTAATACGCAAGCTAGTAACTTTTAGCAGCAATGTCTTAATAAATCTGTTGCTTTTTAGACTTACTGGTTTACATTCCAAAGCATTGTAAAGTGTGAATTATAACACTAAAAATGTTTTATAATATCACAGAAAGGCAACACCATTCTGTCAGAAACTCTTTTCGTGGAATATTCATGGATTTTCAAATGGCAAACCAACGACAAAGTAGCCGAAGTATGGCTAGTAAGCAGAAGTAAGTGTATTTTAAATAATCCACACAAAATGGCTACTCACTGTGTGAGATATCTTTTCATTGTATTTGAAATATGTGAAGTTTATAAACTTGAGGCTTTTAGAGTCAAATATTATTTTGTAAGCTAACAGTAATTAGTTCTTAAGTAAATATAAGTAATATAAATATACAGTCTTTGATACATGTTGTTTTATAACAGAAATTTATCTATAGGTCAGTTGATATGTATCATTTTATTACAGAATGATTTGCCAGGATTGTAGTGTCTTTGTATGCTTTTTCAATCACTTAATTAGATATTGACTTATAGTACTAAAGAGCAAGTCTTTTAGCTGCTCTCAGGGCCCTGCAGAACTGTAATTTCTTGAAATAATTAAGACTCTATATGGTACATACTGTTGCCAAAATAGCATATTCCTTTCCAGGGGTAACACCAGTTGGTGTAAAAATGTGTTGTTACTAATTTAAAATTAATCTAGATTTAAGACATCTAAGACAGCTCTGTATTAAAGAAAAAAAATAATGCCTATTTCTTGTGGAACTTGCCAGGAGCTCCAGATTTCTCTGACCCACTGTATATACCTCCAATATATTACTTCAATTGGATGCATAAAGCAAAAATGTTAACTTTTCTTGATAATACTAGATTCCACTGCTTCGTGGCTGCACATCAGTGGCTGATCTTCACATAAGGGAGATTTTATTGTCTAGGCTGTCTAATTCACCTTGCCTAAATTTATATACTCAAATTTTACATGTGTCCATTGTCTGGGCCTCCCCTCTAAACGGTGGAGACAGATTGGGAAATTCAGAAAGGCATCCCTCTGACAAATTGCCTTCTGAAATGTTTGTCAGCTTCTACTGATTATGTACTATGACTGATTATGACTATGTATATACCTTTGTGTACGTGGTAACAATGTGTATAGCCTGTGAAGATAGCTAGCATTTCCATGGAAAGAGAAAGGGTTTGTGGAATATGTTGCTGTGATAATACATCACTACCAGTAAACGGACTGAAAGCATCTCATACATGAGCTGTGGCACTTTGGAATTCTGAAAATTGTCCTTGTTCATGAAGAAAACTCCAGCCTGAAATATTAGAGGAGAAATTCCAGCTCATGTTGCTCTAGTCTTTTCCCTTTTCAAAGACTATCATAGTGGGAAGAAACCGCAACTGAAATATGCGTCTGAAAAAGTGTTTAAATATGAAATTGCTACAGACCCATAATTGTATCTGGGTTGTCCTTATATTAAGTATGTTAAAAACATCTGAAAGTGGAAGAAAGAGAAAGAGAACAATTTTCTCACTGTCAGGGTATCTGTACTATAGCAAAGCATGGAATTAACTTGTGAACTGTTTGTAATCTGTTTGTAATTCAAACAGTTAACTTGTTAATATCTTAACAGTTTTATGATAATTGTGACAAAGATTGACTGTCTTTTCATTATTTTACTTTTGGAATACCCAATACTTGGTCTTAATCATTTTTTTCTTTCTCTCTTGTAATTCATTCTAAAGAAAACGGAGTTCAGAACTTCTCCCACTAATTGATCTGGACTTCTCAGTTAGTTTTTCTTTATTGGATTTGCCTCCTGTAAATGAGTACGACATGTATATCAGGAATTTTGGTAAAATGAACACTAAGCAGGTGGGTAACAAATACGTAGTAAAATTTAAGTCCTGAAAGTGCTGGTTCTTGTTCTGGAAAATAATTTTTATTACAAGAGAAAATTAGAAAGCTAATAGGACAGTAAAGTAATATATTAATAATTTTCATCTCTAAGCCTTAAAGCTTTCATCTTGCCATAAAGCAATGATATCAAAACATTTTGGCCAAATAGGCCATTTCCATTTCTGTGTTAGAAGCTGACTCTCTTGTGTTCCTTTCCCATTTTCTAAAGGACTTTCTATATATCTGTGGCTCACCCAAGTATGCTGGGTTTACTGTTTACATGTGATGTAAGAAGTTCTGTATTTTTGCAATAGGTCTAGGACTCTTGTGTGAAATGCGGTAAAATGGGCATGCACAAAATAGTACTGTTTAAGTTCTGTTCAGTGATATGCTGTAATTCTTAGCTTTGTCACCCATATATTGATCACTTTATCTTTCTACTTTAGGCATATGTTCAGTGTAATGAAGACAATCTTGAGAGAGACATTCAGACTGAGGAAGTTGAGACATTGGAGAAATGGACACAGCATCCAGCAGAAAGTGCCCTTGTATCTGGAGGTGAAGGATATTTTAATCTTATTTCATTATAGATGTATGCAAATAAACATTCTCTTCTACCCATTAATTGTCAGAATTTGTAATGTGGCAGGCTGCATTGATAGCACACTGAATCCCCTTGTGGATGGGATGGAGAATAAGTGGCAGGAACAGTTTCTTCCTCATGGATTGCTGTTTTTGTTGGTAGCAGATATAATACCCAAACAGATCTTGTTCTTCAGTATTTATTTCTGTGGAAGAGAAGTTGATTCTTGGCACTCTTCTTTTGCTTAAAAATCACATTGTTCTTACGGTTTTCTTATTTGGTTCCCTTTTGAAGCTCTAAGTTTGGTTTTGTTTTTTGTTTTTTTTCTTAGGTCCCGTAAACAGCCAGGATGTGTCAGTGAATGGAGCTCTAGCACCTAAAATTGATTCGCAAAGACTGGCAAATTTCCTCCGGTCTGCTTGCCAGGTACTTAATTATGTTATTATGTACTTAATATCCCTTATGAGTTGTGTGCATAAGTATATGGTGTGATAGATCCCTTACAGTACTTGTTCTGACTAATTTAAATAAATTACTTAAATAATACTCGTTATCAGTGAGATTCATCACTCTACAAAGAAATGGAACCAGAACTGTGCAACTTTCATGTCTGTAAAGCTGTATTTGCAAAGATATAAAATTTACAAGATAGTTGATAAAGGTTTATTAAATTAATCCGCATACTTTAGGAAGCTACAAATAGCAAAGCTGAAAGATAAGACGACCCTTTTATTTCTATAAATGTAATTATGTTTGAAAGGTGATTGCTGTTTTGCTAGAGGAGGATCAAGTTGCAACACAACCCAAATGGAAACTAAGATCTCAACAAACCGGTCTGTCTATTAGTGATAGCTGTTTCCAGTTAAATACTAACCAGCCATTCCTCCATGGTAAGGGAACTTTATTCTACACCTTTTAGTATACAGTGTGAACTCTTCTTCCTTATGCAAAATACTACGTACGCTCTTTGTCATGACTGAAGTGCAAACAGCACATACCGGGTTATATAGATGATGTAAAGCCCACTTTTCTTTCAATTGTGCTAATCTCGGTGTAACTCCATGCAAACTGGTTTCACATAGGAAACATCAGAGCATCCTAGCTGCTGTGAAACCAGAAATACAGCCAGCGGATTAGCATGGTATAGAAGTGCCCTGGATGTCATTTCTTGCCCCTGTTGTTGAAGGGCCATCCCAAGGGGTGTCATTTCGTTTAGACTCTTTACGCTGACAGTAGGGCCAAGTTGCAAATAAAGCAAGTTTATTGAACAGCCTGATATACTTGAACTGCGGTTATATCTTTCCTGTATGAACAGTAGATGTTCAGGTGAAAAGAAAAATGAAAAATAAAGCATCTGTAATTATGTTAGGAAGTCCTGTTATAACACAAAACCATACATATTCTAACATGAACACATGAGATGAACCAGAAAAAGCCTGGCCTGTGCTGTTTCCTGTTTGAGACTTAGCTTAATGTTCAGTATATGTATTGACATCAGATCAGATTGGCTTGCTTATGCCCAGAATAATTACTTTATTAACTTCTTGGCTCTCTTCCTTTTTTCTTTCTGCTTCTAGTTTTTTTGATTCTTTCTCTAGTCCCTCCTTTTTTCTTTTATAACATCAAAAGCAACCCACCGTTAATAGAAATATTCTTTATAATTATATCTTAGCTTCTTTGGTTGTTGCTATAGCAGCTAAATACGCTTTTTCATCTGCAGTAGGTTTACTTTTTAATTTATTGCTTTTCTTTCTTGATTTTTTAAAATGGTTTAGACCGGAAAATATCCTGCCTGTGTGTGTCTCAAGTTCAGAGGCAGACGCTACTTTCTGTTCATGGATTACCTGAAAAGGAAGGTGTTGGTTTACTGAACAGAAAGAGCATCATATGTGTTTGGAACATCTGGCAGCCCTCCAGCCCTCAGAAAGTTTTAATATGTGACTCAGAGGTATGTTTTAATAACATTGTATATTTGCCCAGTGAATAAAAGACTTTATTAAGTGTATTTTGTTTTCTTGTATTGCTGCAAGGTATGTCATCTTTTGAGAAACATGTTTGAGCCTTGTAAGCGAAACACTATTCTCATTCCATTTTGTACTCCAGTACTAGAATGTAGTGATGGTCTCTGTGGGTTTTTATTGTTTTGTTTTGGTTTTTAAATTTTTACTCCATTTCAGAGTTGAAGAGTGACAGAAGTGAAACAGCTGTTTCAGTTGTTGTCAGGACTTCTCTCTACCCATCACTATGATACTGTTGAATCATCCTCTTCCCCTTTGTGGCAGTAGATGCAGATTACACAATTGTCTTGAAAAGGGAAAGCCTGCTGAAAGTCTTGTATCCTACTTTCCTTTTAAATAAATTGTCCTTGTGCTGCAAACACCCATAATCTGTCTTTTCTGGATTTGCATGGCTAGGAAGAAAAAAAATATTTCAAGCTTATCAAATAATTTGCCTTTACCATAATATCAACCATGCATATTTTTACTACTTTACAGGTGATATGTTGCTGCTTTAGTCCCAATAAAACAACCTTAGTTTTTGCTGGAACAACAGATGGTTCACTGTTGGTATGGGATCTTCGAGAGGACTCAAGAATGCACCCTCAGATGGTGATCAGTGACACTGACTGGACATTCAGAGTTCCGACGTTTTCCACTGGTTAGTACCTGTGCATTCTGATTAGTCATTTTGTGGGCAGTGAAACAATCTCTCTACTAATTCTTCTAACACTGTTTCTCAGTAGCCTACTTTAGCCAAACAGTAATACTGTGAAGAAATGTAAGCCAGCTCAATATGCATCAAGCAGTGAGAATGGAGAAGTAGTCCAGGTGTAGAACCTAGGGAACACTGTAATAATAAAATAGACTGCTCAACTACTACCTCATTTGAAATACTTAGTCAATTTTCATCATGTTATCTCCCTTAATACAACCTACATTTCTTTATCTTCCTCTAAACACACATATTAAGATGTATTTTAAAAAAAATCAAAGTAATTTAAGACTGCAAACCACAGTTTTTCAAATGTCATTTAAAGGTCGCCATCTGTACAAGTATCACCTAAGTCTTGATGTTTCTATGAAGCTGCATGCAAGATATGTATCCAAGTGTATACATACATAACCTCTGTTAGAATCAGTGTAGTGCTACTCCGTGGGATCTTGAGAGCTCTTAATCTCATTCTAACGTAGATATCTGTGTATGCTTGGCTGGATTGATTGTACTGATTAGATTTAGTTAATTATGGATCTTATACAGCTGTCTTATATGTAGATATCACTTCAAGTGTCTTAAATCTTTGGTCTGAATCTCACCCTTACGCCTTTCTAAAATTCCACTTATGTAATTGTATCACTTCTGGATTCAGTCTAGATACACTAAAGGTTGAGTTAGGATTGGGTTTTTTTATTGCCAGTTAAATAATTGTTGTAAGAACTAGGAATTTATCATATTTTCATTACATATACAACTTTCTTTTTATGATACTATTGGTCCAGCATATAGGGGGATCACGTAATTGGAAACAAGTAGAGTATGAAGGTTAAATGTCACAGGTGATCTATATAATGGAGTAAGTTGAATTCTAACTTCCATAGTCAGCAGTCAGTTACTTTTAGTTTTTTGTTGAAGGGATTCTGAAGCTGTGATTAAACTTTGGGGCCCAAGTGCTCTCTGGTTTGATATCTGTAGAAAAGATTCAGTTGCATGTTGTAGCAAAACCTGGACATACATTTTTCTGTCATCCAGCTTGTCACATAAGCAAAATCTCTAGCACTGGGGCCAGCTGGGAGCTGTAGCATGCACTTTCCAGGTTCTTAATGGTAGAGATGCACAGCTGCAAAAAATAACATGAAATTAATTTGTTGCATTGTTTAGATATGGCCTGAATTAGTGTTGCATACATATTGGTAAGTCAGAAGAAAGTTTACTTTTCAAAAATACTTGTGGTTGACCTCCTTTCATCCCTTGACATTTTCGTGTAATTGCATTTTTCTTTTTTTCTGCACTTCTGATCCCTTAGTGTATGATCAAAATAACATAGGCTTTTGTAAATTTTGTAAATCCTTAGATGACAAATTCAAAGGTTACAGAAGTTTATTTAGGACCTATAACTGACATGCTAGAAGATGCAACCTAAAATACTTCACTCTGCATTTGAATTGGTGTATGAGATACTTACAGTTTTATGAATCTGATGAAAATGAATGGATCTTTATGCCTATTACCAGTGTTTGTCATTGCAAATGTAAATAGAGGAGCAAGTCATTGATCTTGTTGAAGTTTTCGATGTATGTAGCTCTATGGTGAGAGATGGGGAATGAGGTGTAGGTGTACATACCAGCAGTTTGACCTTTGATTCACCTCAATCTTAATTATGAATTGGTGCCATTTTTCTTGGCACTGTATTGTACCTTAGAGTGAAAAATAATACATAGCAATATTCTTATAATAATCTTATTATTGCAAAATAAGTCCTTCAATATTTCTTTCTTTTTGTGTGTAGAGGTGCTACCATTTAAATTACAGTCAAGTACTTTTATTTTTCTAAAAAAACCACCACACATGTACAAAATCCTCTTTTTTTCACGAGTGTATATAATTGCAGTAGCCATGTTAAAGTAAAAATTAGTTGGTTGTTAATAGGTTTTTTGGGTTTTCTTAGACCAGAGATGCTTGGTCTTGCGTTACACAACAGGCTAGGAGTCAAATGTATGTATATAGTTTCATGTAGTTGCTTATGTAAGCAAACCATTTTTGAATGCTGTATACTTAGGAAGCTTTATGCCTTTAGTCTTAAATGATATTATGTTCAGTGCACAGAGCAAGTCCAGAAATCAAGAGCATCTGACAATGCGTATTGAAATTACTTTAAATGTGCATTTATTTTAAAATGTTATTAAAGGGTAAATACATATTTTATTGTGGTGAATTGTTTGTTTCAGCTTGTTTTCTATTAAATAACACTCTGTAAGGATAATTTTTCTTCAGTTTTGTCTTTCCAAAATAAGCAGTGATGTATTACTACCTCTATTATTTATGAAGCTTGAAATTAACATAATTCTTTTCATGGTAACACTGAAATGGCAGATTTTAATGTATGTCTGGTACAGTGGCATAAATGATATAGCAATGATTTGGAAAATGAGAAATAAGTATAAATGGTGAGGCATTGATTTATCTGGTAGTAATTTGTTAATTTAGGAAACAGTTTGCAGTATTGTATTTGAGGGTTTCACAGGGTAATTCTTTATGAAATTATTATTTGCCATTCTTTCTTTGTAATCATCATTCTCCCATAAGCTGAAAAGTGATTAGGGTTTTGTTGTTTGTGTTGAAAATAATACCGTGTTTACCTTTCATTATCATTAATTGCAGATGGCATTCTAAACTCAGTAAACCACACCTCTCCTATACTAGCGGTGGAACCTGTCTCAACCTCTCTCTACGCTGATCAAAACTATGGGCTTTCAAGTCTCTCTTATCAGGAGGGTATGTAAGCTGCTCTTCAAAGTGTCAGTACATCTGAGTCTTTATTTGCAGATCTAGTGAAACAAATATGTCATAGCTAAAATCCAGTTTATAGTTCCATTCTGTCTCTTAAGTTGTCTGTCTCATTTTTATGTAATGTTCATTCAGTGCAGTTTCACATCAGATGTGGGTCCATGCTTATTATGTCTCTCTTCAAGACAGTATTTTGTTCTTCCATGGTAAAACAAGATTACTCAAAAACTGCCTTTAGAGAAGTCTTAGTGCTCCTATAATGTCCAAAAAAACCCTATCTAAAAAAGTGAAGCAACTTGCTTATCTCCAAAAGCACTTAAAGTATGTGACTGTACTTGGTTCTTCCTGTGCCTTTTGCCTAATTTTTATGACCTGTATTTGCAAAGAAACTTTAATCCTCATGCACCCAAATTCTCAGGCAGTGTGCTAGAGGAGACATCATTAATTCCATTGCAGATTTTCACTTTGAAATCCATAGTAGTCCAAAGAAATGTGCTGCATATTGCATGTTTTACAAGATTTCATCTGTTGAACTTTATGTTCTGTTCCAAAGTTCATGCAGAATCCAGACATTTAAAAGATGCAGACAGAGAACATCTGCCTGTCTGCAGGAGAAGCTGAACATACTAGTTTCATGCCTTTTTCTTCTATGGTAGAATCTGGGCACTCTCCCTTTTTATGCAGCTGAGAGGATTATAAAAGTTTCAGAGAATGTATTAACCTAGGAAATGTTTCAAATCCTTTGATATTGTTCAGGATGAGGGTAAGTGTGTAAATATAAGTTGTTGTTATTCCTTCCGTAGAAATGTCAGGCCCTCCATTTCAGATAGCTTCAATGGATGAGAATGGAATCCTCAATATGTGGGTGAGTACTGTATGTATGAAAAGAGAGTTACATGTTGAAATAATAAAATACTTCTTCAGATATATCAACCCAAATCCAGGGTTTCTGATAAGAATTTCCTCCCTGAAAAGTACAGCAACACTAGACATTCTGTTGGAATTTTTCTCAAAATTATTTTTGACCTGGCTCCCTAATGCCATGATGTTATCCTTTGGCAAAACTATTAACAGGTACATGCATTCATGAAAACAGGCAAGCAGTAGTTCTGTTTCAAAGGAACATGTTCACATATTTCTATTGTGTAGTAGACCTCAGTCCTCTTTGACCCACCTGCTTTATTTTATTTGAATCACAGTGGTATCAGAGACTGAAGGTCTATGAGAAATAACATTCATAATATAAATTCAGATTAAATGTTCAAGAGGCAAAATATGAAAATCTGTGAATAAGACTACCCTGCCTAAAATATAACGGGCGGGTAAGCAGCAGATCTCTTCCTCTTAGTTACTTTTCTGACAGCTCTTATTTCTATCGGATGTTTTCAGTCTTTTTCTGATACGGCTATGGTAACCTGTTGTTTGCATCTGAATTGATCTTGCTTTAGGAACTGAATGACTCAATGAATAATAAGGGGATAAAAGTACTTCCATTCTGTATCCCTAGTTAAGTCCCTTAAAGCTCTAAGTAACTTGAGTAGCAATGGATTCAGGCCAAATGATCTACCCTTTCTATTTTTTGAATAGTGAAAAGCACAGGAAATATGTTACAACTCCTTGTTTAGGTGTTTAGGGTGGGTTTATTTGTAACCGACCAAACAACAAGATGCCAACTAGTGATTAAGTGTAGAGTGTGACTTCCCATATTCTGCTTTCCAGCAGGGGACATCCAGCAGGCCCTTGAAGCTGTTTTTAGCATTGACGGGATAGAGAATCTGCCTGTAATCACTGTAATGTTAGAGCTACCTATCTAAGTGTCATACATTATTACAACTAGTTAAAAAACTTAAAATCTGGTAAAATATTTATTGCTTATTAATGTTAAATATTGACTTTTCAGGTAGTTGCTGAACTACAAAAAGTGGATTTAGCTGGTTCACAAACTGATTTAGGTGAGTACTGTACATTAGAGATAGAATGAAGTGGTTGAGTTTTGAGATTATGAAATTAGAAGAGTGAGGAAGAGTCAGTGATGACAAAACAGTTTAGAAGAAGGAAAAATTACTGAGGGAAAGATTTATTCTGAGTAGGACATAAACCTGATATTTGGGGTTGTTGGTTAGGTATCATGAGAATTATTTTCACTGCTATCTGAATCTCATCTGCTAATTTTACATTGGTAATTGCCACCAGACAACCACATTTTTTATAATGTCCAAGCAGATCTCTGTGTCCTCAACATCTTTTTTTTTTTTCAAAGAGTATGAGATTTTATGAGGTATTCTTCTCAGTTCTCCTGTTCTTACTTTAGTTTTAGCCAAATCTCTTATATCGTTTTTGTTGTTGCCTGTATCTCCATTTTGCTAGTTGTCCAGAAAGTTCTCTATGGGTAAGGTACTTAATTTAGTGTGAGGAAAAAGTTTCCATGAAAAAGATAAAGACCTTGGCACTTTTTGAGTTATGTGAATTAAGTAAATTGCAATTTTTGTTCTTTGAACAGATTCAGACTTAGATACTTACCTAACTGGAAAAGGCTGTGATTAAATTCCTGGTGCATTTTAAAATACATACATAAACAATGAAGTAATGCTAACAAACTAGAATTTTTGATCAGTTTTCCAATTTATAAGCTCATGTGCAATGTCTGGCTATGTTAAGCTGCTAAAACTGGGTATTATGTCTGTGGAGGTGTACACTTTAAAGCTGTGGTCATGTGTTTACACCGTTTTGCTGCCACCTGCATTCATTTTTTTCCTCTTAAAACACTTGTGTTTGAAGGATTTGAATTATTTATGTTGTTCTTTACTAACAGCTTGCATAGACCAACTTTATGGAAGCTATATTATAGTCTCCCATTACTGTAATTCATTGTCAAAGATCCAAGTTACATAAGTGAGCATTTTCACCATTGATAAAATTGGATTTTATAGAGTGGTATTGCAGTTACATGTTATATACATACTGTAAAATGAAACCAAACACATAATCATGTTTCCCTTTCTCTGTTCTCTTTCTTTGATTTCTGTCAAAGATTACAACTCTTCCGTTTTTGAATTCTGAAGTAAATAGTTCTAAATTATTTAAGATTCTTACATATCAGAAGCTATAGCTACAATAAACAATTTAATTATGAAATGTACTTTTACTTTTTAGCTTAGTTTTTCATTTGATGATAGCAGTTTCTTAGTGCAAAGTGCTTTAATCAGTTTAAATGATTATTTTATATCATTTTAGGTTTAATTCCTGGAGGAAAGGTGAAGTTAGTACATAGCTCTACTATGGAATTGAGTAACAGGTAATTGAATAACAGGGACATTTAGATCTTACACATGTATCTCACAAAGCTATTTTTTCTGATACTTTATTAATTTGCTGTTATATAAGATACATTTAACAGTATTTTCATTAGTTGTTTGGGTTTTTTTAATATACGCTTTTTCCTGGAGCTAGTCATAGACATTTTAGATCAAGAGTTTGTGTATGTACTTGCATAGCTTTAGGAGACAGCTTCCTGTGTTTATGTCATCCTTTACCTTTTTTCCTAGCCTTTTCCCAAAGGATGTACAACAGAGAATGCCCCAGACACTGAGTATTAAATTTCTGTCTTCTAATCCCAATCATTTCATTGTTGGAACGAACATTGTGAGTAATGTGCTGAAATTCATCTTATTTTTTGTTTTGGAAACTGCCCCATGTACTTGGAATTTTACCAGTAGACTATATATAAGATTTACAATTTGAGACTATTATTAAGATCCGTTAGCTATTAAGGATCTTTTAAGGTACCAGCTCTTTGAATTATTTCACTTTTTCTTGTAAAACTGATAATGCAAATCTTGGAGGTGTATTTATTTATTTTAAAATTTAATTTTCTTTATATTTTGTTTGTAGGGGCTGGTAGGTCACGGTACAAGACATGATTTAAAAGTTCTTCCAAAGCTATTCAGACCCCGGGGGGACGGACTAAGATCAATAAGCATCAATGCAATTGATTTCTTCCCTTTTGGAAAGCCACTGTTTTTGGTATGAAAACATTTTAATATAATACAAGTTTCATTTTTATAATTACTTGCTGAGGGAGGATTTCTAATTTGAAAAATTAGTCTATTTTACAAGATGTGATAGCTGATTTATCACTAATTCCTATCTGCACTGTAGGGTAACAACAAATCTTGTGTCCTGGTGTTTGAATTTAGCTTAGGTAAAAGGTAGAGTGTCTGGCTCACAGAAACAAAGAGCAGTCTCACTTCAGCCTTACAACTTACTCTTTGTTTTGACTGAAATTCAGCGTTGCAAGCAGGTCTTCTGCCATTAGTGAAGCCTCAGCTGTTTCTACTCTTACCATACATCTTTTAGTGACATAATCATTTTGGAGACAAAGTATCAGTATTGCTGTGCTGTAAAGGTCTGTGGGGCAGCTCTGGGCATTCCCTGCCTTCCTTTTCTTTCCACATCAAGCATACCCTGGGCTGTGCCTTGCAGTGAACCCTGTGCTCAGGTGCATTCAAATCTGCCCTCACAGTTCCTGTTGACACACACACACTGTTCTTATTTGTCCTCCTTGTGAAAGTTTATTTGGTGGAAGTTGAATCTAACTTAGTCCACAGTGTGAGATTTATATAAGAGATATGTGCACTTGAGTCATAACTAATTTTATTTATATACCGAATACTGAATTGCAGTTTTAATCCTGTTCCCAGGAAGTATTTTCTTTTTACCTATGATCTAGGTTGGCTGTTCAGATGGAAGTATTCGATTACACCAAATGACATCAGAGCATCCCCTCATACAGTGGAATGACAGCACAAATGGTCAGCCAATTATTGCCTTGCAGTGGGCTTTAACAAGACCCTCCGTGTTTTTTGTCCTGGATGCATCTTCTAATATTTACATTTGGGATCTTCTGGAAAATGATTTGCTGCCTGTCGCAAAACAGACAGTTCCATCAGAGGAGTAAGTGCATTACATTATTCTATTTTAAACAAAATATTAATATTATAATCTACGTTTTGATTAGAGTTTGGATGGGGTTTTTTGCTTGATATGAAAAGCTAATTAGAATTTGCTTTTCTAACGGTATTTTTTACACTGTTGGAGATGTGCAAAGAGACTAGGTGAGCTAAGTTTTAGTTTATCCGTATTATTTTATATAGTCTGATAAAAGAGAGCTAATGTTAGTATAAATCAAAATCAGGTATAGTGTTATCAGTTGAGTCAGATGTCTGTATGTGGAGCAGTTGCTGTTTATATGAAGTAAAAAATTTTGTTCCCACTAAAATCGCTGGACTGCTTAAGTTCAAAGTTAGCTTTGCTGGATCAGGCTCAACCCCTAAAATAGGCAAGATATGTTGAACAACATTTTAAAATGCCTATATATAGTATGGTTACCGATATAAAGAAATATATTGGGTTCATTGTCACAAAGTAAACAAGAATATTTTTGGCTAGCATGTATTCACCAAGGGTAGCATCAGGGCAGTCTCACAATCCTGTTCCTGTAGTCAAGGTAGACACCTGAGTGTGCTGTAGATTGATGCAGAATAGGAGTTTAATTTAGTATTTCTGAGTATTTCTCGAGGATTCTCTTTCCTCCCTACTGAGAGATTCTGTCTTCACTAGGCTTAAGTTAGTCATGGTGAATATGACTAATAATAAAATAAAAGTTTTTCTTGTAGCCTTGCAAGTTATAGTAAAGTGCTAGTTCTGGGGAGAAAATAATACGATTTTTAAAGGTACTACACTCTACTGGAACATACCATAAAATAAAGACAGTTCATTTTTACAAGCTTGAAATAATTTTTAAGTCCTGATTAGAAATTGATGATGGAATCTGTGCACAGGGGAGGAATTGCCTGTTATATTTACAGTAAATGATTGCAACTGATGAAAAGCTAAATAACGTGCTGTGATTTGAAATACCAAGGAATATACACTGTGATATGCAGAAAAAAGGAATAATTTAGTCAACTATAAGTAACCTGCTAAAACCGCATTTGAAAACACCAACTTCTGTTAATTTTGACTCTATTAAAAATACTCTTCCATTCTTTTGATTGCAGTGTTGTAACTATGGCTCTACTGGGAGAACCGGAAAAAACAAACGGACTGTTAGGCATTGTGCTGGGCAAAAGTTCTGGACAGGTGGACATTCAGTACGTAAAGAAGAAGTGGGCATTACCTCAGCCTGAGGAATCGGAAAAACTACGTTTGCTTTTATTGCAGTCTTTTTAGAAACAGTACATTTGTCTGAGTGTACAAATTATTGCAAAATATTTAGATTATTTTTTACTGTAATTGAAAGATTTGTACTGTAATTTTGTGTATAACTTGTATATATGTTAAAGATTACCAGTAGAGTATTTCAGCTGAGACCATATATTTTATTGCAAAAATGGCAGAACCAAATTTAGCGTTATTGTGCTCCAAAAGAAGATGAACTGTATTTCATTACTGCGAGTACTACAGATGTATATATTTTCAAAAAATACTGAAAATACGTTCCTATAAACTACACTGTTATTTCTCATTATTTCACTCTGAAGTAAATGATAGCAATCCTGTGTCTGGTGAGCATCAAGTTGTGCCTCTGCATAAGCAACCTGAACGTATGCAGACTTCTGCCTCTAGGCCTTTTACACTTTAACACCTGGTAAAACTTTCTTACGGCTACCTAAAAACATTATGCAAACATATCAGAATACAAATTACATAGCATGATATCTTACTTCTGATTTTGACCCTGAAACTTTGCAAAAGGAATACGTGACTAACTCAAGGTGTCCTGATACATACGCAACCTGTTTGGATCAAACTATGTAAACAATAAACTGGTGAAATTTACTGAAATCCTTTGGAACTTCTGATGTAAAACAGAAAATACCGACTGGTTTAACCCTGGAAATAATTTCCAAAGCTCTTGTATTGAGAAAGCGGGTAGTGGTCTGTAATATGATACTAATTTTTGTATGCTATTGGTAAAGTTTGGTCCGCAACCAAGCATTGAAATTTGGTAGCCTTAACTTTTGTGGCCTGATAAATTCTGATTTAAGGATGAGGAAAAGCATGATTAAATGAGTACAGATTCAGGGAGAAAAGGACAATTGGAAGACAATGTATTCAGAATTTAGTGAACATATATTTAAGATATGTACTGTCTCCTTCTAAAATAGACTGAAATAATTTGTAAATTCTAATTAATTCATTGCAAACACTTTTCTATGTAAATTGTTACTTAAATTGAGCAAACTCAAAGCGGCCACATGATGGTGCCAAGTCACAGCAGTTAACAAATGAGAGCCTCATTTAAACAACATACACCACTTTGGGAGTGAATTTGCTGTAGTGCATTCCATGTTCCCTTTTCCCCAAAAGCAGCGGCTGCAGTCCAGAGAGCCCAATGAACTGCTGGGGGGATGCATATTTCAGAGACCGTTTTCCCTGTCCTTGTTTCCTGGTCACCCATAGATTTTTTTGTTTTCATGTGCATAAACACAAATTACTTTCCTCATCTTTGATGTTGGGTTTATGCTATAACAGTATACACTACAAGTTAAATTAGAATAGCTTTAATAATCCAGATAAGAAATGGCAGGTAATTTTCTCTGTAAGGTAGCAGAGCATCGCTATTGAGACCCATAGTGTAAAAACAAAGCTGAATCTCACTCTTTTCCTCTCAGAGAGACACACACTCCATCACTCCCTCCTTCCAACTTAATAGCAAAATTAAGCTTTAAATTATAGTAGTCTTCTGAAAGAAATATCTTTCTTACTGTAATTTCATCACTTTCAGGACTTACCATCCTGAATTTTCTTACTGCACCCACTTCTGTACATTGAAACTGTAAAAAAGGGTTGGGTTTTTTCTGCCTTGTACTGTGTGCAGGGGTGGTGGGTTTTTTCAGAATATGCAAAAAGGAAAAAATAGTGTCAGTCTTCACACAGAAGTCCCTGCTGCTACTTTTGATAAGGATGCTTGAATTCAAAGATCCAAATATTTTAGGCTGCTTACATTTGTACTGCCTGGAGAGCTGAACGTGAATCAGTTCCTGCACTGGGCTTATGTTTCTTGCCTAAAAGATCAGTTTTCTCACTTGAACCGCAAACAAATGTAATAATATAAATGTATCTGGTGCTGACAGTTGCTGTTACGAGAATGTGAGAAAAAAAGCCTGTAGAAGTGGCTGCTCTTTGTGTTCTCTCGCTGGGTAAATGCAGACCATTAGACCATGTAATTTAGCACTTGGACGTGTTGATATAACCACTTTTAAGCATGTATCTGATCAGAAAAGTGGGAAGTATTGACATGCTGCAATACAAGAAAAGTATTCCATGCATAAGGACTTAAAAAATTGTTTCAAACAAAAAATGTTTGATTTCCCATCAGCTACTTGTAATGATTGCCAAGTTTATATTCTTAACAAGATACTGGATTTTACACATTTTATAAGAATGCAACAACGTGATTAATTAAAAATGAGACCCTGTATAAGAAAGAAAAAAAGTTTACTGTTAATCCCACGGTATTTTCATATCAATATAATTTTTACTGGTAGTTCTGCTATGTGTAGCCATGCACACACATTTTACTGAATGATCTTTATATAGGATGTAAACGCTGCTATCATGAAACATTTAAAATAGCCCCAATAATGTCTATTTTTTTCCTACCTCTAGGCACTGTTGGAATACATATTCTTAACAGTATGAACTGCATTTAAAATTAACTGACCCATATAATAGCGATTTACCATTCAAATGATATAAAAGTTAAATCACTATACACCCATATTAATAACTTTTCTAAAGTATAACCTCTTGCTCTTAAGCCAACAAATCCTGGCAGCAAGGCTGAAAAATTTTAACTGCAAAATGCCAGAAAGTTTTGGATAAACTTGTGCTTTTATTTTCTACTTTATGAATGTGCTTTGAAAGCCTTTTCTATTTAGAACATACATATTAATATTATTTTCATTAGATTTTGTCATCTCACAAATGGGAAAATGAAGTTTTCAGTAGCTGGGTAATAAGTTAACTAAGGAACAGAATTCTTGAATCAGATGGCTTATTTCTTACAATTGTTTAGAAATGCTTTTATTAACCTGTCAGCCTGTATTTGCAGTGGAGCTCAGGAGAACAGGAATAGCATGACTCTTGCATCAGAACATTTCATTTTAATTGTGCTGCAGGTGACCAGTTTTGCCGTAATTAATCATAGCTGTCATTTAGTTAAGATGTGTTGAAGGATACAGCATTGTAGCTTCCATAGCAATGAGGGAATATTCTGCTAGCTGGAATATTTTTAGCAGAACACATTTATAAAAATAGTTTTTCTTTTTAAAGGTAGATTTTTTTTTCTTGAAGAGTTGGAAAGTCCATCTAGATCTGTTTTAGGTGTAGAAATTACAGAATCACACAGAATCACAGAATC
>NW_010208780.1:2187-21017 GCF_000695765.1 Mesitornis unicolor | reverse complement strand
GGCGGAGTCGGTCCGCGTCCCTCGGAAGGCGGGAGCTAGCGGGGGGACGGGCGGAGGCGCTCGGGGCTCTGTCCAAGGTCTCCTGAAATCGCCTGTGGTGCCAAGGGCTGTTCTGGCACCAGGACGCTCCCGTTCGTCCTTCTATAACTTAATTTTATTTTCTGTTCCGATGCGGACCTCTTCCCTGCCCCTCCACTGAGCTATTTCACCGCTGCTTCGACTTAAAAGTGGCAGAGGGTCAGTTCAGTTCCCTGATCCAGGGTGACGAGGCAGAAGACCATTTCTTTTCGGTCGCTGTTGAGGGGTTTTTGTCAGTCTGTCAGGTTCTGCATACGTTGTGCTTCCTTCTTTTATGCTGTCTTTGCAGAATTGTGGCCTTGCAATATAGAGGCCTCTGGAGCAGAAAACTTGGAACTACAGAAAATTTTGTACATTTTTTTTTCCCTAGAGCTCTTTTAACTGGAAAACCTCTAGGGTTTAAGTCACATCTCGGTGGAAGTAATGCGGTTTGTTTTGATGCAGGCAAGGTACAAAACAACTTACTGGTAGCTTTCATGTTTAAGATAACTGTAGTGTCCATATGGAAGGAAGAAGGGGATGAGAATCCTCATCTGAAACACAAAAGTGCGTATGGTTGTGGCTCCTGTACTCGACTGTGATTTGCATGTCAAATTCAGCCAGCTGCATGCTTTGGGAGCCCTTCAGCAAGGTTCAGAGCTTGCTTCTTTGTATGCACGTACCGAGTGCGACTGTTCAAAGGACTGGAGTGCTGCAGGCACACTTGGGCTGCCTGGCTAGGAGCATGCAACAAGGAGGGAAAGGGTACAAGAGCCTTCATCTTGAGCAGTACTTTCCATCTCCCCCTTGCCCTGGAACAAAGTGCCTTCTGTTCACAGAATCACAGAATCACAGAACGTTAGGGATTGGAAGGGACCTCAAAAGATCATCTAGTCCAATCCCCCTGCCGGAGCAGGAACACCTAGATGAGGTTGCACAGGAAGGCGTCCAGGCGGGTTTTGAATGTCTCCAGAGAAGGAGACTCCACCACCTCTCTGGGCAGCCTGTTCCAGTGCTCTGTCACCCTCACTGAGAAGAAGTTTCTTCTCAAATTTAAGTGGAACCTCCTGTGTTCCAGCTTGTGCCCATTACCTCTTGTCCTATCATTGTTTGTTCTGTAAGCAAGTGCTGTAAAAAGCTGAGTATTTTTATGGTAACAAAATCTTTGGGAAAGTAAATGCATTTTTTGTCAGGGAAAATATGCCAAGTTTAGTCCTAGAAACAATCCAGAGTAGAATCCTAAATGATTGTATTATCTTACTAGGTATTTTGTTGGTTTTTTTCTTACTCCATTCCCAGTACAAGTCAGAATGCACACTGCTTCATGCATGCATCTAGATTTGCACCTTTACTGCCTTTTGAAGTTAAGATGAGAGGATGGGAGAACAAGCAGGATGCCCTAATTACCTGATTCAAAGTTACGCTTCTTCAAGCATGCAAAAGCCTTCTTTTTTAACCCTGGTTTTTTTAAACTGAGCCTAAAATCATTATTTGGCTTCATCTCTTCTGGGTACCTGTCAGATTTGTCATGTATAGAGGGAGAATGAAACTGAAGTCTCTGTCAGTTCTGGATGAAAGAACATCAGCTTGATTAACTTCTGTTTAGCTTCTTTGAGAAATTTGAGATATTTTAATCCTACAGAGCTCTGAATCTCAGCAATGGGTTTTTGTTACTATTAAAAAAAGAAGAAAAGTTAATGAACATTAAGTTAATAGAAGTTGCTTAACTTTGTATGGACTAGAGAGGATTTCCAAAAAATATCAAATTAAAATAATTATTTCCTTGAAGGAATGGAATATGCTAAAATCTGTATGTTTTATATTCACAGGGTAGTGTGCAGGACACAGGAAGGGTCTGAACATAACTTAAGACCATGGCAGCACGCTGGAGAAGAATCCTGGTAATATTTGTGGCAGCTCAAGTACTATTTGTGGTAAAAGCCTTTGAGGAAGAGGATGTACCTGAAGAATGGATTCTTCTTCATGTTGTTCAAGGTCAGATTGGAGCAGGAAACTACAGCTATTTGAGACTAAATCATGAGGGAAAGATAGTACTTCAGATGCGGAGTTTAAAAGGGGATGCGGATTTGTACGTATCTGATCTGACACTTCACCCCAGCTTTGACGAATATGAGTTGCAGTCTGTAACTTGCGGCCAGGACGTTGTCCACGTCCCTGCGCACTTCCGCCGCCCCGTGGGAATCGGGATTTACGGGCACCCCTCTCACCTGGAGAGCGAGTTTGAAATGAAAGTGTACTATGATCGAACAGTGGTACAGTATCCGTTCGGTGAGGCTTCTTACAACCCTGAGGAGATGGAAGCAAGCCAGAAATACTCACAGTCTACAGAAGATGAATCTCAGGATGAGGAGTCTGTTTTCTGGACTATACTTATTGGAATCTTGAAATTAGTACTTGAAATTCTTTTCTAAATTGATACACACTGGACTAATCACACTTCAGCCTGTGAAATTATACATGAATGACTTGCTGTAATATTTAATACTCTTTGTTACGTTTCCTGAAGAGGTATTCAGGTTACTTTTCGTAAACTAGAAAGGAAGTGGGGGAAAAAGCCTTATTTAATTTTATATTGCAAATCCCACCTATATGTAAAATGAGCAGCAAGCACAGTATTTGCAGTGTTCTTCAGAGATCAGGGCTTAAAAATGAATGTACAGTTGGGATCTTGTTAAATTCACTTTAAACAGGTGCTTAGAAAAATCAATTCAGTATTTTCTACCTTTTTTAATAAAGTGAAATAAACTGCTGCACTTCAGTGCCCCCTCTCAATTTAAAGCATATTTTTTAAAAAAAGTTACTCCTTTTCTGAGCAAGTATCTCCAGTAAAACTAATCAGCAATGGCTTTTGACCATATTGAAGTTGAGGAGCCTAGGGTGAAGAAAGGAAAAAACCAATCAATCACCTAAGGGGATAGATGATCTGTGTTTTGACTGCTTGTGCTCTACATCACATCAGCCATCTGAGGTCTGTCCAGTCACTCATCACCTCTGCAAACCCCTGACCTGAACTGAGTGCGCATTCCTTCGCTGCTACTGCAGAGTAAGCCTTCAGCTGTTGTTACTTGTCAGTATGTCATTTGCATTCCTCGTTAAAAGCAACGCAGCATTTACTATCTTGAACTTGAGAGGTGTTTTTTTACACCTCTCTTTATAGCTTTTTGTGATTGATTTTTTTACATCTTTATGATTAAGTCATTAGCTTCCCAAGAAACTTTCTGCTGAAAGGAATTTGCAGTACACTGTGAGAAGGTCAGGTCGTGCCCACTCTTCCTTGAAAGTTAGTTTTTCCAGGAGTGCTTTTTGCTTTGGTTGAATTTTTCAAAATATCCAGTAGCTATGCAAATAGTGTATATTTAAATTGCTCTGTAATTTTCTTTTCACAGAGCTAACTGATGAGTGCACTAAAATAAGTACATTACTATAATTTTATACAAACAGTGCATGTACAATTTAAATTACATTACTGAAAGCCTTCTCTTTTTGAGTGGCAACGTGGCTTGTCAATCTCTATCTAGACATCTGACAGGACATAGTGATGTGTATCACAAAAAATCATTATATAGCCAAAATTAAAAGTTTATTTGATAAAAAGAAAAAAAAGTGGTATTGTTCCTCTTAAGAGTGGTTGGTTAAACAGCACCAAAGTATCAATTTAATTTGTGCAGTTAAGTTTTGGACAACAATTTTTGGGGGGGTTTTAGCCCTCCTTGCTGTTTTTCCCCCTTCTTCCTCCTCTTCTGGGTACGGGAGAGTCTTTCTGACAACACTCACAAATCCAGCGACCTAAGAAAAGAAAGTTATCAATTATTGGGAAACTACCTTTGTTACTCACTCATCTAGTGAGTTATGTATCGCTCATGGTTCTAATAGGTGCTCATCTCTTTGCAGTACTTCCTTTAATGTAAACAACCAGTGGTTTTTTTTCTTTTCTTTTTAAAATGTAAGCGTCTTTTCTAAAAGGTATAGAAAGCAGCATATAAAATTCACCCTCCCTTGCAGACTCATGATGTGTAACAGCTGGCCTCACTAATCCTTATGGACCTCAAAAAGTGCCAGCATTGCTAAGGAGGTGGTTATTAGGAAAGAAATTGACAAATTATGTGAGTTTGCGAGTTGTATTTTCACCTGAATTATGGCAGTTTGAGACTATGGGCAGTTACTGAGAGCAGAAATGAACAGCAGTTGGGGAATGCGGCTCTTCTGCCACAGATGCAGGGTCCCATTCCCCAAACCAGTGTCGGTTATTTCGGTGCCATCAGGCAGCACAGATTAAACTGCTGGCAGGGGTTCATCACCAGACCTTGCACTAATACTCATTTACTGAGGGGACAATAAAGGGTTGAGCAAAGAGCAAAAGCATTTAACTGTTTGCATTACCACAGCTGGAATCATCAAGGCTGCTTTGGTAATTTTACAGTTTTGTAGGCATCTAATCTATTTTATTTAGATTCTGTCTGTGGGTCAAAGTGGAAATTAAATCAGCCACAGAACCTGTGCTAAAGTGACAGCGAGCTCCAGTGCTTCCTAAGATGGAAATATACAGCATATGTGAAACACTGTAGTTACAGAGAATACTGTAACTTCATTAACTTGCTGTGGATTTAGTATTACACAAAAAGCAACAGTACTAGCAGTTATGTCTGAAGCTTGCTTTATACTGCCATGAGCTGGCCAGGTGATACGAGTGACCACGTGATTTAAAGGTACAGGATGCCTGACATCTAGGTACTCTACTTTCAGCTTTGATGTTTAAGAAAAAATGGGAAGGAAGGGGTTTAAGAAGGTGTTTGAAAATATTAAATTTCAGCATACTTTTTACTTTAGAAACAGAAATAATAGCACAAATACTTCATTAATGTGAAAGCTGTACTCCAGCAATATGCAGCAATACAGCTTCTTTGCAGGTCTCTTTTATGAAAATAGGTAATTATTCTCAGTATTCAGTGGATATGGGAAAAGAAAAAAAAAAACAACAAAGCAAACCTAGTTCTGAGTGAGTCTCTTCGGATTCTGTTGTAAAAGCCAGTTGTATTTCCTATACAGGAATTGCCAGGTTAAACTGTGCACAATCAAATATACAGAAATAAAGCTTATTAAAAAAATTCGGTCCTACAGTGTGAATGCTTTCCTAAACTGTAGCTTACTCCTACCCTTCACACTTCCCTTAAACTATTCTTTCAAAAGCAATGCATGTATTAATTCTGACAAAGCAAGCCCAGGACTCAGTGGGAAGGGAAGAATTAACTCTTACTTCATTACCTGAAGGGATAGCGTCAAGCCCCACACAAAAAGTGTGATAACCACGGTCACATACATCACAGAACATCATTTCTTCTTCATGGTGAGGCTGCCCGCATATAATGCACGTTTTACACTCCATACACTGCCAAGGGTAAGTCTTAATCATAGCAACAAGCTCCGGAGTCATATCAAGGCAAGAAGGGTGGCCTAGATTAAAACCAATATTATTATTTTTATGTCTGAAACGAAATGTGGAATTAGACTGCTTGCTTTTACAGACGCTGAAGCTTAGCTCACCTCCTGGTGAGATCCCTCAGTGCACTGACTGTGCTAGTACAGGTAACGTTACACAGAGGTAGAACCTTCATGAAGGACAGAGAAGGCAACTGAATGGCTGGTACACAGGTGTAGTACACCAGCTATTTCCAAGAAAGATCTGTCAGGCAAACCCTTAGGTTTAATCCAGTTAGTGTACGCAGATACTTACCACTGTTGTCACACTGGGAGCAATGTATAAGAGCTTCAGCTTTTCCTTTCTTGTTGGACTCCTTACCCTTCAGACAAATCCCACATATAGCATTTGGAATGACCTTTGGCTGGAAGGGTAGAAGAGGGCTATAAATTCATTTCAGAAGAAGTTACAGGTTTAAAAGGAAATGTCATGTATCTCCTTAACTCTTAATGAATAATGTTATGATGAGTGAACCATAAAATGTATGACAATAACTGACAAGCAGCGGCGTTGAAAAAAATCGTAGATTAACCACATAAAAATTTGCATTTGGCACACATAGTGAGTTATCTGTGAACCAAATTGGAGCAAAAGCATGTACTAGCTTCTTCCTGTCAATCCACCAGCTAACACTCCCTTCAATGTAAGTTAAATGTGACCTAGCATTCAAAATTTCAGTACTTTTTTTTTTTCCAGCAGAGAATACTTCTTCATGAATCAGCATGCAGATTTCTGTTTTATGGAAGAAATGAAATGCAATTTTCCATTTGCATTACACTTGTCCCTAAATATAGAAAATCAATTACAAAAGCAATAAACTTGATTTTGGTACCTTCTGTTTAAAAACATCTGGTTAGATATGCTGTACATGGCTATCTGCTTTACCATTCTTTCTTGTATCCAGTCATAATAGCGGTAATAAATATAAACCCTTGCATTTAACTGGTTTTACATTCGTAATCTCTCCAGGTGATCATCTGGAGCATGTTTGGGCCCATGAGAGCCATTTAAAGGGCAGAGAGAAACAGCAGGCTGTTACCATGAGTAACAGTTGTGTATGCTTCTGTGTCCCAACCCAAGAGGCAGATGAATGGAATTTTATCCTGATGAGGACCAAGGAAGAAGGCATTATTACAAATTTCAGAAACATTTCAGTAGTTATATTGTTGAGCTTTGACCTCTGCATAATGAAATCAGTGAGAAATGCAGTTTAAAATTAATAAATTACTTACTGATGTTAAATTGACTAGAGCCAGGGTTTTTAAAAAATGTTGCTGCAAAGACACAGCTAGTAGAGGGGGTTCAAGGCACATCCTGTTTTCTTAGGAACTGAATGGTTTGCCAGTAAGCAAGAAAAGTCCCAGTCAACCACTAGCCACATGTGGGGAGAATAATGAAGTTTAATTTTTAAAATAAAATTTTTAAAAGTGAAATTATATATGTGTGTGTGTGTGTGTATATAAATATATATAATACAAAATAGATATATATGAAAAACTTAGCATGATATTTTGCAATACTACTTTTCTTTATGTGTGTCTATTCCCTCAGCCAGCTTTTAGCAGCACCTAGCAAGACACTCATTATCTTGTTATTTTTAAGTACTAAGGATGCCTTGCTTTAAGTTTTCTGAAGTTGTCCATTTGTTTCAGTTACAACATGGCTACAGTCTGCTTGAAATTGTCTGGTCTAAAGAGGTTTATTTAAGAAAACCAAAGACCATACCAGATGTTTATAGGCAACTTCCTTCAAAAGATGACAGAGGCAATCATACAGACTTTTTTTTTTCTTATTTATTTTAAAAAAGCAGAGTCAACCTGTTTTATACATAAATATAATAAAACAATAAAAGAAGTCTAACATTCAAAGACATCTCTACAAAATAATAAATATAATGGAAGCAAAACCACACAAACTCTTTTACTGTTAACTATTCTGTGTCCTACATGTATACCTTTATATCCTGCTCCTCCCAACAACAGTGGCACATGCTTAAACCTTGTCAGTGTTGCAGCATTTACCCTTTCATTGTTTAGGCTACATTCTACTTTTTTATTGTGTTTTTATCTAAATAAACCAAGCCTTTCTAGAATAGCAAGTGCACTTTTCTAACCAGACTTCTAGTTTGTTATGGGTTTGTATTGTACTGCCTTTAAGGTACAGCACCATACTCCCTTGTACTCCAGCAAAACTGAAGTGAGCCACTTTTTGGTCACTGTGCCTGCATGAGGGTATGTGCAGTGAACACTCTGATACACATAATTCTAAAGTTAGACACTGATATAGATGCATTTACTAACAATGCTTCCATCTGTTCTTCACTAAATTGTGTTCATTAGAAATCGAGCATGTTGGGGGGGGTGAGAATCACAGCCGATTAAGTTTCAACAGTATGGAAGTATTTTTACAAAAAGGAAAAAAAACCCAGAAACCTAAATGCAAGACTATTCACATTTCAAATCAGCTCAAGTTCTACCACCATAATTGGCTTTTAGAAATGTTATAAAAAAAAAGTCTATCAAATCCAAATGGGAAGTGTCACAATATCCCATCTGATCAGAGTAAATTTTGCTTTCTATGTCCTCATTTTATTGGGATGAGGGAGAGAGAGAAAATGAATGCAGGGCCAAAACGATTGCCTGCTCTGTAAGTTTTCACTTCCATGCTGCTGTGCTGCAGCTCTCAAAGCAAGCATTCTCCAACTACATTTTTATAAGGTCCTATTCTGAATGTAAAGCGTTCCATTTTCATATACGACTGAAACAGAAGTATTGCAAAGTATAGTTTCTCAATACATTTAAGTTTTATGTGCAAAAAATCTCCTGTACTTTTAACAGTACCCTGTGTGTGCAATTGCAGTAGCCAGTCCTGCAGCGACTAAGACTCGCTACTTGTGACATGACAAAATGTAAAACACATGTTCTTTGTTAAAGAACTGACAATAAAAATGGCTCCATATAAAATACATTATTTCTTTTACTCAAAAATAATTCAGTGGAAATGTGTGAATCCTCATAATAATAATCATAATGTGGCTATAACTATACATTTGCATGTTGATGCCATAGCAATTATCCTTCAGTTTTAACTACATGTAACCAAAAGACTACTGTCCTACAAAAATAGTCAAATAGTAGAGAACAATACAGAACAAAAGTATTACAAAGATTCAGAATTCACAGGGACAACGTTTTAAATCAGTTAAGCCTTCAGCTCAAAGTGCCTAAACATTCAGGCACGTACGGTATATCAGCATCTGGTGTTTTTATGGACTAACAAACAGGAATCTTTCCATCTTACCAGTTAAAGCAGCTCACGTAATTGGGTTTACTGAACGCGTTTAAACATTCCCACAAACAAGAAAGCCAATCCTCTCACCCTCCCAACACAACTTCACCATCTTTGACTTGGCAACAGCCTGAAGGCTGATGCAGGCAGCGTACACTGACACTGCAAAGATGTGGCACTGTAAATTTACATCATCAGTGATTTTGAACCAGTAAGTAATTGCTACAGGAATCCGTTTTTGAAATGCAATGCTGCAGATTACCCTTATTCTTCTACAGTCAGAAGTTCAGAACTTTGCTAAAAGTTCTGCTCCATCATAATGCCATGAAATAGACTGGACTAATCAAACACTAGGGCACTTCACAGCTAAGTGAAACTTCGGTAAACCAGTGGCACTCAATCGGTAATGTCAAGTTAAACAAAGCTAAAAAAGGATTTCAAGCTCCATCTTCAGATTTCATGTTCATAGGAATACTGGCTTTCATTCTCTATAATAATTCGCAAAGTTACATATAAAAAAAATATATGTATGGTACCATAGTCTAAATCTCCATAGATTGCATATTTTTTAGTAAGTTCCTGAAAAGAGAAAACACAACTGGGGCTTGCAATCTGATATAAACTTGTACAGATACCGTATGCAGAGAAAATTTATCAAAGCTGTCCAATTCTTGCT
The DNA here is from genome assembly GCF_000695765.1 of Mesitornis unicolor. Taxonomy (NCBI): domain Eukaryota; kingdom Metazoa; phylum Chordata; class Aves; order Mesitornithiformes; family Mesitornithidae; genus Mesitornis; species Mesitornis unicolor. Next base: position 11,499 of record NW_010208780.1, on the reverse strand, counting down.
GGAAATTAGCTTCTTAATGTAAGTTATAGTTTATTTAGTATAAATATAGATAGTAAATATTTATAAAAATAAAATGTAAGCCATCAACAGCTCACTTTTGCCAAGTTTCTCAACATGTATGATCTTGTTCCTGACAAAAATTTTCCTTTCTCCATAACCTCTCTTAACAAACATTCCTAATTGCTAAATACCAAACCACATGTTAATGTAGTGTTTTCCCTCCTTACTGGTTTTTTTTTCCTGCTGCCACGTAAGTCAATGGAGAATCCTCATTCTTTTCAGTGGAACAGGGCTAGGCAATAATATGCTTTAACAGTGTTACATTATATTCAGATGCTCTCTTAGTATGCAGAATAGTAACAAATAGGGCATGTCAATTCCCATTTCTTCTGAAAAGTATTTTTATCGTAACCTTATTTTTGTCATAATTTTTGAAATTATTACACAGTAATACTGATGATATGGATCTTAGTTTCAACAATCACTGCTTGACAGCTGAAATGTCTTAACACCTTCACCAAGTTTTTAGCTTGGATAAAAGCATATTGCCCACAAACATTGCTATATAGCATGAACTACGTAAAAAGCTATTTTCCATATACCGTTAAAGTGGTTATGTAGTGTTGCCTGTACAACTGTAGTAAGCTTCTTGCCTTCCATCCTATACATCATAACAACTCAGGATGACAGGCTGTATTTAAAATGAACGTCATAACAGTATGTTCAGCCACATAGCTGCACTTTACAGCACTGATCTCTTGGTATGCTGCCATACTAAACAGTAGGAAAAAAAAAGAATACTGAATGCTAGTTTTGAACTGGCAAGTAATTCTGACTGCCACGTTAAGGCAGATAGAAAAATGTAGCGTTCCGGTGACAAATCCACAATGGATTTTCCCAGTGTTACTGCCTGGGAATCTGAGAAGTTAACAGAAACAGAGGGCACTGTACAGCTAGGATAAAGGAAAGTCCCACATGAAATAAAAGCAAAAACAAAGTAAGGAAGCAAACAGATGGAGCACACAACAGGAGAGCAGCTAGTGAAGTACAGCAAGCAGAAGTTCCGTATTATTGAAAAAACAAGTATTTCAGGGAGAGGCTGGTCAGGAAAGAAGTTCAGTCAGGGGCTTTTTTCTTCTACCTTGTACCCAGGAACTGATTTGGATAATACAGAACGTTTGGAACCATCTTTTCTTGGAGTAGCACTTTTGTCTCTTGTTTTTTGTCTTCCCTGAAAAGAATCCTCCTGGTTGTCTGTGGCGCAATCACCTTCAGAGACATTGCCAGACGAATTGTCCTATAATAAAAATACCATAGCTATATTTTTTATTTTTTGGATAGACAGACAAGTCTTTCCTATGCCTTAGAGCCAACTAAGGTAAAAGAAGGATACATTTTTCCTTCTGCAAATGCATGGGGTACACCACAATCTAGAACACTTTTGCTCATAACCTCCATCATCTATTTTTTCTTGTGCTAGGAAACTGGCATCAGCAATAGTATTCATGTTTTCCAGCTGGCTTTGATACCAGAGTGGGGAGCACAACAATGCCATTCTTCAAATCATTTGCCTTTAAAAGTCAGCCAGAAATCCACTATATGCAAGACACTGTTTATTAAGGGCCAGCAAAAAGTGAAAATTGCCCTTGTCATGCATTTAAGTGTTTTACCAAATAGCACTGCCTTGAATTACACATGTGAAGGCTTTTTCTGCCACCCCTATTATTTGCACCAGGAACAATTTAAATGTTTCATTTGGACTGCAGCAGAAGAATGCCATCAAAGGCAAAACACACTTCAATATTTAATACAGAACCAAACAACAGAATTTATGCTGCAGTTAAAGCTTTTTTGTTGTTTTTCTTTGAGGAATGGAGAGGCAAGAAAGAGGAGAAGAGGTTCAAAGATGGTGAGAGATCAATGTAAGCATAATTAAGAGCAGCAGCACAAGAGTTCTCAGAAAAGTGTTAATTAAGGTCTCCAAAAAGCTCCAGAAGAAAGCAATATGATTAATCATATTTATTACAATAAAAACCAAAAGGTCAAGTAACAATGGTGCCCTACAGTAAAAGGTACTCTGCACAAACACAACAGTAATCAGTCTATGCCCTAGAGCCTAAAATCAAAACAGACAAAACAGACACTGGGCAAAGGGAGGAGTATAACACAACAGCAAAGCAAACTGCATCAACAAGAAATGGTATGTTTCACCATTATTTTAGGGGAAGGGTTATTTAGGACAAGTCTATTAAAACAAAAGAAATGGTATGTTTCACCATTATTTTAGGGAAGGGTTATTTAGGACAGGTCTATTAAAACACTACAGAACAGGAAATTTGCTACCCGACTCCAGCAATAGGGAGAGTGAAAATGGAAAAAGCATAAAGCATATTGTAGGACTCACCAGGGACATATGATGAATGGTAGGTAGCCCAAAGCTCAGGAAAAAGAGGCCTGGCAACTGCCCACTTTTGTGTTCCACAGATATTTTTCCCAAACAATACGCCCCAATGACTGGCAAAGAACCCCTGCTCTATAGCCAAATCCACTTCACAGAAATCTCAGTTTTATTTTTCCCTATTTTTCCAACACAAGGCAGCATTTTCCCTTCTGCGTTTTGTCACCAAAAAGGCTTCTGAACTTCTATGGATAATGAAAGGATAGTCTGCTTGGTCCAGTTACTTCTCTTTACCATTAAGGGGAATGGAAGTCAGTGAAAAAGTGAACTGGGAAGAAATTGTTAAAGACCAAGTCTAAAAAAATGGAGTATGATTACGCCAAAGCTTTCAGTTGACATTTACCATGCTAAGTTCATATTACTTTTTTCCTCAAAAAATGCAAGCAGAAAGGGTGTATTAACAGCTGTCTCTCCCCTGTTAGCCTACAAGCTGACTCCTTCCTTTCTTCTTCATGAGTATCTTATGAATATTCAACAAAATAAATGTTTACTTGGCAAGATTTAGCATTACATATGACCACCATCTAACATGTTTGCCAACTGAACAAGAAACTGTTAAATGCACCTGTGATTTTATATTCCACTTCTCTTGAAATTAGGGTTAAACTTCTTGAAAGTGGTTGTCATCGACATACTAACTACCAATGGTTCACTCGTACTTGGACAGCTCATCTGAAGCTCAGCTACTCTTGAGCACTTAAAACACTATCAAGGGAGGCATGTGAAAAGTTTCCCTTAACTTCCAATAACAGATAATTCTGCATCAGAGAGAACATAAACATCTTTTTAAAGATGTATTGTGAAGAAAAAACACTGTTTTTCACTTTTTCTTTAAATTGTAATAAACTGTTTCTGTATTGCATACTTCCTGCTTCTACTTCACAAGAAGTGAATAGTTATCAGGCTATCAACATCTTTGCTTTAGTAAAAAGATTCTGTGGGACTCAAATAGCAAAATATGCTGTGACCTGAACCAGCATTCATTCCCCTCAGAAATGCCAGCAACTTCCTCCTGGGGAGAAGGGCATAACAAAGAGCTGCAGTTTGGAAGATTGTTCAAGATTTCTTTAAAAAGAAGGAAGAAAGGGCCTGAAATTTCAAATATTGGTTTGATTTACTTTAAAAATGGAGCAAAACGGAAAGCTGGAGAGCAATGTTATAAAAGAGAAGGACTAAAAAAAGGGGGTTGATGATTTTCCTTCATTTTGCAAATGTTAAAGATTCTACTAAGAAATTACTGAAACTAAAAAATGTGAGGGGAAAGGATTTTTTGGTTGAAGAATACTTTCAATTTGTCTCACCGAATTGCCTTTGGTTTTCCGTTTTTCATCACCTCGCCCTTCCTCTGCATCATCTGAATCTCCATCACTGTCTAACGCAGGCAGCTCTGGATCCAAAGGAGGCTCGTAAAGAGCTGTGTTTAATGGCAAGTAACGAAGTTCATCTGGAGAGTATCTAAAGTAAAAAAAAAAAAAAGTACTTTATGCACAAATATTAAGTCACACAGCATATAAGGACTTCAATGAGAAAGAGTAAGAAAAGCTCTTTTTTTTCAGGAAGGCACATTAAAACATGCAGTTTTGAATATAGGGGAAACATCCGAACTTCTCACAAATGACATCATCTAGTACTTGCCTTCTATGTATTTGTGGAACACAGAAAAAGTGTATTTGCAATGTTCCAAACCTATTCAATCATGTAAGGCTACTGAGCCCCTAGAAATTTTTAATCCATCCACATTACCATGCCCAACAGACTATACACTTCGTTTATAAATGTACAGTACCCACGCAGCCTGTGCACAACTCTAACCCAAGGCACACAAACAGCTGGGGTCCAAAGCAAAGCAAGAAAAGAATACAGCTCTATGTCTGAGCTACTTGATTACTGAAGAACAAAAAATGCAAATAAAATTAATTTCAGAAGAATGTGAAGATCTAATCACATTGCTTATAGCCAGATACGGCTTAACATGTTAATCCACCCCATTTTTTTAACTTCCACCTCCATTAAGAAGGATAAGCAGTTTCACTTGCAGCTTATAACTGCAAAATAAAGAAGATATCTAGTATTTTTAATTAAATTAAATTAATAAAACTGAAGTCCTTCAAGAATGCCCTATAATGTACAAATATGGGGTGTGCCATATGCACACATACTGGAATGAGCAAGGCATATGCAGGTAGAGCTTCTCTAAAGAAAACAACGCATGTATAGGATGAGTGCGTCTCTGTTTTACAGATGGTAAGACTTAGGCAACAATTTTCAAATCAATATGTATTTGTCAAAGGGGAGCATGCCACTGGTAATGTCCTAAATTTGTACAGACATTCAAGTACACATTTTTCATGAAATATAAAGATCTCACTAGCAATACATTTCTTTCTCACAAATCTAACATTAAACTTAGATCAAGACCAATTATTTTTTTTAAATTAAAAACTTTCTAAAAATTTAAAAAAAGACAGTAACATTGTCACATGGAAAACATTTGATCACAAGCCGGCATGACAACATTTTGATACAGCAACATTAATCTCAGAACACACGCAGAGGCAGATAACAGTAAACACACAAGGGTGGCAGGAGTGAAATCAATGTCTCCTTTTACCACAGTAAATACCTGAGCAGGCCAAATCTCAGGCACTGCAATTACATGAGCAGGGCCAGTAACATTTAGTTGAAAAAGCTGTCACACTATGCATCTATTAGGCTAGCAAGTGTCTCTAGCACAAAATTAATTCAAAGAATTACAGTAAATAAACTGAAATGTTTTCCATCTGCTAGATGTAGAGAAAATGGATCAGTGCAACAGAACTGGTAGTTAGGATGCTTTTAAAATACCTTTTGTAGTACTCCTGGAACTGGCCGGGTATGAGAGCCACTGGATAAGGACTAACCTTTGTTCTCTCTGTGGGTAAGATTTTGTATTTTCCTTGAGGCACCTGGATAATCTGTATCATTTAATACAAAACAATGAAGTTTTTGTTTTGCATACAAATTTTTGAGCCTTCCTCACCCTCTACCCCCCTAAATATATTTTAACTAACCAGACTCTCCCTTTTATAGGGTTGGAATAGCTCCCACGGGGAATACAACTCATTAAAATGGTAACAGATCTCACTCACAAAATAGTAGTATGGATTAAGTCTGATCAAAATGTTTCTACAGAACTGAATGAATATTAGGTAAGTCTACTTCTAACAGCGTATTATGCAAAAATAATTTAAAAATTGACATGTAACAATTGAAACAGTAAGCACTGGCTTTTGTGACTGGCACCTTTAGCACGAATTACCATTGTTGGTTCATATTGGTAGATAATAGCAACAGCATGTTCATTTAATTCTGAAACTAGGCTGTACTATAAAAAAATGCCATTAATAATACATATATATGGAAAGGAGCTTACACAGAAAACTTTTTTTCTTAGAAAGAAATAAAGCTAATTATCCACTATCTTGTCTCTAACATGGATCAATATCAGAAAAATGTAAACTTTCCATAATGCTGCCATGTAGTAATTCGAATAAATTTTTGCTTTCCTGTCTTTACAGAAGCAGAACAGACCTGCTTCAAAATGCCACCTAATTTTTAATTATTTTTTTTTAAATCAGGCACAGAAAAATGAAATCTCTCCAATAGAGAAATGATGTTATACCTAACAAAAACAAGAGTTTAAAACTTGACAGGCAGCACTCTTTTAGAGGATAAATAATTTACTTTTTCACTCTAGGTATTGTTCAGCCAAAATTTTGGAAGTGTTAAAAAAAATTAGCCATTTATACGAATAGATACAGTAGCAACAGAAGTTTCTTAGTAACATAAACGTCTCTTTTAGTTTTATGCTACTACCACGAGATTAGTGACATGACATCAAAGTAACGCTGAAATTCTTAAAGCTTCATGGGACAAGTAATTTCAAGTTAAAAGTTTTGACATTAAATAGATTTGAGATTATTATTTTTAGCAGTATTACTCATTTAACAAAATCGTTTAAGTCCCTGCATGACCGAAATCAAAACCCTTGATAATAAGATAGTTAAAATGGTACCAAACCCAACCTTACTAAAACAAGCAAAGAACTACCTATTGACATTAATAAGAAATTTAAATCTGCCTACATGCGTCTGTAAATCAAAATAGGCTCTTCTTTCTTCCATCCGCTCTCGGTTTAAATTACTGTTGAATTCTGCAGCTTTCTTGGCAGCTTTTTTAATGTATTCTGGAACTTTACTGGCTTCTACTTTCTGTGTGTTCTGTTGCTGCATTTGCTGGAATAAAAACAATGTCATTAATTCACATACATTTCACCAAGAGTTTGAGAACAGCCTTTTCTTATACTCCACGTTACAGATCTGGTTCACGTAACATATGTTAGTTACTTACAGAGTACTCTTTATAATGATCTGTTATTCGCTGACGTTCTTTCTCTTGCAGTATAACAGAATACTCGGCATGTTTGGCAGGATATTCTTTAATCATAAGATCAATTACTTCGTCACTACGCAAAGCTGTTAGACCTAAAATAGATAAAAGCAATAATGATGCAATCTGGCTAAACTAACTGTAGGGTATTTATATCCCACAATGATCAACTCAAGGTTTTGGGAAGCTAAAGATAACAACCTCCTGTGTTCAATGCTGCTGTCTCCCTCAAGTAGGAGTTAGCTTGTGCTGTTCAGGAGTTTGCTTCTACCCAAGGAGGAAAGGCTCATTTTTTTCTTGCTTACAGTTGCAGACATCTTCACATTGACTCAGCCACCCACTAAACTCTTCTGTGAGGCAGAACCTTTGTTCTGAGCAGGACCTGGTGAACTGTAGTTTCAGGTTCCAATATGGGTGAAGTGTTAGCTTCATTAACTTGCAGAACCTTAGCTGAAATTATAAGGTTATATAAACTGTCTATATAAATCAAGGAAGAATGACTGTGAGGGCAATTCAGAGCAGCAAACTGCAGACACCTGACTCAAGCATCTGAAGTTCAGAAGTCAAAATGTCTCAGTTTGCAGCTACAACGCAAAACTCCTCTTTTAAAAGTTCCAACACAACTAATCTCCAAACATTGACAATAGAATGGGAGTTGATCAATGTTACTACCACTAATTATAAATATAACCTTAAAAATAGGGACAGTTAACTTAGCGTACATCTCTACTGGATAACAAGGCAGAATATAGCACTTTGCTTCCAGTCACAAAAATGAGATACTGTTCTCTCCTGCATATTTAAATTATTAAAAAAAAAAAATCAACAGCGTTGACAGATGAGGAAAAAAGGTGGTATATCAAAGACTGTTTGTATATAAAATGACATTACATTTGCATAGTACCATAATATGCAGAAAAAAAATGCGACAGGCATCATTTAATCTCTAATATGCTTCAAGTCACATGTATAAGCAAAGGAAGAAAAAAAATATTCAAGCGCTTTAAATATAAACTGCATCAATGACATCATTCCATTTCAAGTATATTTAAGTGTTTTAATACACACCCTTCTAACATATAAGCTGAACCATGTAAGAAACATTAAAGATTGCTGAATTCCAACTATGTCAGCAAAACAAAACTGATGTACTTTTAGTTGAAAAATCAGCACTCTCTTTTCTAGGAGAAAAAGGTTCTAAAAGTTAATTTACAACATGGAAGGGATTTTTGCTAAATAATTAGAATAGAGCAGAATTTTTTTTCTTTGCAATACATTTGGGATACTGACATCTCATAGCAGATTTACACAAATTAGTAATAAACCAGTTTTCATTTCAGAATTTACTTTTTCAGTTGAATCTCATTTTCAGTATGTCATGTTTTCAATACTGTAACAGGAATCTAACAATTCTTTTCTTACCTAGTGTGCACTGAGTCTCGGTGATAACATTGAGTTCTCTGAGGTAGAGTTTCTCCTTGTGAGATAGATCTCGTCTTTCTAAATCTCCAAAGAAAACAAAAAACAGCAATAAAAATGTGCACAGTTACTTGATTCCCCACACTAAACAGTGTCAAAGTATTTTGAAAGTTTTATTTCCAGGCAGTGAGTCTGTACTATGCTACTATTTCTACACATATTATAATTTTATAATTTTAAATTGAATATACACTGAAGAGACATGGTCAATTTTTCTGAGTACCCTGCCTGTAGTTATGATTTACAGAAATACTGAACAAACGTGACGTATGAGCTCGGATGCAGAAAACACCACCAAGCAGTACATTGTTTTTTTCTTTTACTATACCTTTCAAAAATAAATTCCATGACAGAAGAACCAGACTTGACAATTCTGAATAATGAAGGCTCAAGTCCTAGAACCTCCCCAGTTATTTTTTTTTTAATGCTTCTACAGTGTAGAAATGTTGCCACAACTTCGGAAGCAGGATACAGAGATACAGCTATATAGTAAGGAATTACCAACAAAAGACTTAAAAATAAAATTGAAATCAGGCCTTTTTTTTTTTTGAGGTACTTTCTGATCTAACCCCCAAAGCAAACTTGTTTACAGATACTCAGTGGCAATACCAAAGTCTTAAATTACTTCAAAAAACAAAGGATACCTTCTCAGTGTGCCAATAACAAAAATTAAAAGTACAACACACATAATTCAGTTCTCCTTTTGCCAGGGTCTTTTTTAAATCAGTTGGCTCATGCCACAGTCAAAGAGACAGAGATTAAATCCAAACTGTATGAAGACCAAGATTTTTAAAAGAAGAACTTTAAAATACGAAAAATTTAAAAATAAATACCTGGATACTTTCTTTTAAAGGAAGTCACACCCAAATATTCACTGACTTGCTCCTGAAGCATATAGTATTCTCCTGTTTCATCTGGTGGCCATTTGTATTCTATCAAGTTTTCAG
>NW_010208780.1:0-2156 GCF_000695765.1 Mesitornis unicolor | reverse complement strand
GGAAAATAGCTGTATCTAAGTATAAGAGCAGTATTAGAACAAATCAAAGATCCCTCAAGAGGGATACTTACATTTCTAGAAATTCAGTAATCCCTATTAGGAATAGGAATAGGTCAGTGAAAAACATCTATGAAGAAGAACAAGCACCTTAGAATTACACTATTACTACTAGTGTCAAAATTAATTAAAAAATATGTAATGTTTTAAAAAACATAAGCTGTGCTTCTGATTGTAAATTAGATGCAGCATATTTTGTGTCATTTTAAAAGAAAATGTCTTAAAATATGCTCGAAGAAAAAGATGGCTAGCTACTCATAGGATATTGCCTCTATTCAGAATGATAAATGAAAAATATACAAGCAAAGAAAGAAGAGCTAATACTTGAGAACATTGAACAATGCAGTAAGATCAGCAATAAAAAGGGGAACTGCAAAAAAATTTATTACCCAAGATCTTGACTAGAAGTCTCACAGCTCCGAGAACTGTCTCCTGAGCCCATACGTCGTCTTTTGGATGGTTGGCTACCGTCATTGGAATTTTCTTCTGTGTCATCCTGAAATGAAAATAAACATGAAAAAAAAAAAAAGAGTATTCAGCAGATAACATAAAACATCCAAAAAAATTTTGCAAGGCAATCCACAGTTTAAATATACCTGTACTACTAAGCTATTTAACAACATTCTTTACAAACAACTCAGAACAGTTCATAAGTTTTGTGAAAAGTTCAAGAAAGAAGAATTAACGTGTCAGAAATAAATGGATCAAGCCCACAATTATGTACTAAATTATGGCAAGAACAATTATTAAGGTCTACCTAAGCTAGCATCTTCCATTCTGGTATGTTTTACGTATCACATCACTTCAAATATCATTACAAAAGATTCCGGCAAATGAGAACACATTACTTTCATTATGTAACATTTCACAGTACTATAAACAAGACAGGCCACAAGGAAAAAACATTTTTCTCCTGTAGTTTTGGTTTATTTCATGTTTTTCACAATTCTTTACTTTTTTTTTTTCTTTCTTGTGGAATACTATCTTTCATACAATAAGAAAAAAAACTTAAAAGTGGAATTTAATGAAACTGTGGTTTCTTAATGCAGCAGTACTTCAAGAATCAGGTAAGTAGCACCTCTACTAATATTACTAATAATACTATTTCCTAGTATTGCTGAGAATACCCTGTATTTCTTAGGCACACCAAGTAGCAGCCCCAATCAAAACAATGTTGCACTAGAGCACTTTGTAACACAGCTACATCTCATCAGTAGTTCATCCCTACTTCCCACACAGACCATTAACGTTCTCCAAACCTATTTAACTACTAGGCAAAAACATGAACAGAGCCAAAGCCATGCTTTGCTATGCCACAGCATCCACAAGACATCAAAACATTTTAACAGACAGAGCTCAACCTGACAGATAAAAGGAAGTGCCTTGGATCAGCTTCTCCTTTTGCTTTGAAATTTTCTTTTATTACATTTGCTATCGTTATAAAAATATAAGCACCCATACTACAGGAAAGATGAACGTCCTCTATTTTCCACCTTACTGAAAATTTCAGCAAATTCAATCACACAAGCTCAGACTAAAACACTCTAGGAAATGAGACAATTTGCGGCAGACAACTTTGCAAGAAAAGTGAAAATATTTGCATTGCAATCTAAGACATGCTGTAGTTTAGCCACTGCTACTGTACTAAAAACAACAATTACAGACAGTCTTGTGGCTTTCTTTACATGGAAGGTCAAACATTGGAGAAAAAAAAAAAGCCTCTTCTTTCCTTGAAAATGTATTTTCTAAAAAAGCCTGTCAGTCTTTACAGAATAAGCTTATGCTACGAATTCACAGTACATCTATCAACTACAAGAACTACGCAACGACACTCAGTTTACGTAATCGGAAAGCCCTTCCAGAAGTGACTGCCAATTTGCACCCGAGAGCGGGTGCACAAACAGCAGCGAGTACCGGGTACCGCAAGCCCCAGTCAGCGCCTGGACAGAGCGAGCACTACTGGGCAGGCCTACGCAGAGCAGCCCGCAACTAGACCCAAACTTTGCTGGCTGCGACGCCAGCAGTGCCGAACAAGCTCCCGCACTACCACGCCGCGCCGCACCCGGGACAGCGCGTAAGGACTTTTAGGAAAGAAGGGA
>NW_010208779.1:0-6941 GCF_000695765.1 Mesitornis unicolor | reverse complement strand
TCAGTTCTGTTGAGCTCAAACCAGGACAACTGCCCAAGATTTAACAGTTTAAAAAGACTTTTAAGGGCCATATTCTTTTATTGTGATTTTTCCCAGGGGTAAGAAGCTGGAGCTTGAGAAATAATTAGTCCTGAATTAGGAGTTATGATTTCTTAAGCAGCGTCTTGGATGTGATGGCATCTTGCCATGCTTTTAGGAAGTCCCCCAGCAGCACGGGCCCATCTGGAAGGTTCTGTCCGGCCTCCTCTGGAAATGTGGTTATGTCCAGTGCTGTAAGGCCATGGTGTCTCACTGAGCTGGCACTTCAGAACTGCTTCTTGTTGGAAACACGATTCTGGGGGTATAATCTGGGTCCTGCTGTTAAAGGTCTCTGAAAAGGAAAAGGAGACATCGCAGATGACACCTGTAGTGGTACGTGAACCGCAATAGAAAGCTGTTTGCACAGCAATGGCAGCCGAAATGTTTGTATTATCTGCACTTGTGGTCAGTGATCCCATATACAGGTGTACGAACGTGAAACTCATGAGGGCGCAGCTGTGTGTACAGCACTTTAACTTGTGGGTGCAGTTTGATAGACCTCACGTCTCCTCACCCCCTTGTTAAATGCAGCCCTTTCATTATTAGAAAGGAGGTTTTGGCGCTCTTTTAAGCTCATATCTCTGTCTTTTATTGTGGTACTTTATGAACGGCGTCCTGGTTTTGCTGGATAACAAAATTGTGGCTCCTCAGAGGACTGTGAAGGGAATTCCTCACCAAGCAGGCTCCGCTGGTGCTGCGCTGCTTTTGCTTTCTGGCCCGACAAACTTCTTCATAAAACAGCAACAGAAAAGCTGAGGCGCACAGACCTGAGTGTCGGGCATACTGCGTGGTGAATTTTAGGTATCCGTGTGCTTTCCGGTTGTTTTCTGTGACAAGAAACCCAATGCGTCAGTTCCAAAAGTGGAGCCCTGCGGAGCCCTGCGCAGTTTATTTTGGTGTGCAAGCTGCTGCCAGCTCGTCCAGCCCCGAGTGGTTTCAGATCGCTCTGAAACCCTCACCTGCTGCTCGGTTGGCATCGGGTCTCTTTCTCAGTGAAATCTTGAATATTCTCACCCCTGCCTGCCTCCTGCTGCCTGAATATTCAGTTTCCATGAGGAAATGGTGCCATTGGCAGGCTTCATGTCTCTGATCATCGTCAGCTTCTTGTTTGGAAGAAAATAGGGAAGCAGGCGTTCAGTAGTTGAGTTGTATGGCTTAGAAGTTGAGGGATTTTGTGCTGTTGCAGCTTGCCAGTTCTCCTGTCAGCATCTCTTTCAGTGCCTCTTCTCCTCTATTTCTTCCGTGGGTCAGAATGACGCCGTGCTTTGTTTTATTCTGGTATTTTAAGGGAAATCACGTTCCCTGTGCTGTTCTTACCAGTCTGGAAGTTGGCTTTTGGCTTCAGGAGTTGACAGAATGGTAGAGGGCTTGGATACGATTAAAAAATACGCAGTTGCAGAGGGATTCTTCACCTCTACCCTCACTCAGCTGGTGGTGGTAAAAACATGAATGGTATCAGCCATGAGTCATGGTGATTTTGTCTTTTGTTTTTAGAAATAACAGTTGGCATCTCAGAAATTTCTGTGCCTGTTTAAGTCTCTGGGAAGAATTCTCGACCAAAAGTATAGATGAGAAATGATCTACAAGAAATTAAGTTTAATTACATCTACTTGTTTTGGGCTTAGCGAGGGATGGTAAGAGATCACAAAAGCCAAGTACAAGGGTTGAGAGGCGTTTGACTCCCTTTGCGGTAGTAGTGGCCGTACTTTGATAACAGAAATTTACTGAGCCTCATTTCTAGATTCTGCTTTTTAAGGTTGAGTTGTAACTGTGGAGCAGTGGAATAGGTTTACATTAGGTTTCAGTTGTCAGTTAACAGAGCTGAAGGATCCTTTCTCTTGCAAATAGGCAGGTGTTTCTCTCCTGTTGTATCCTCCAACCGCGCTTCCTCCTTCACATGCTGAGGTATTTTAGGACCAATTACACTTGTTTGACTGCAAGATAAGCAAGGAAATTATTGAAAACAGGTTTTAAAATGGAACTGGGAGTATTCTTGCCAGCCCAAGATGATCCGTGCTGTAATTAGTTGTCAGCTGCGTTAATTGTGTCCTCAGAGGCCTGTCGGTTGTGCTGAGGCCTGGTGAATTCATCGAGCGGCCATGTTGTGTAGGCCTTTCCCTCTGTCAGGTTTGTATCGCTGCTCTCCTCACGTGGGGATGGATGATGAAAAGGCTGGAAAGCGTGTTTAGTAAGTAAAAACCTGTTGGTTTGTTGTAAAACAGACTTAAAGCGGCATGTCTTTGCTGCTGCGTGGGATACACCGGAGGAGTTGGTAGGGAGCTGAGTAGATTGCAGACACCCTGTGGCTGTGGCCTTTGTGAGTAGTGGTGTGTGGTACTGCACCACGGCCCTTATTAAAGTTATTATTAAATAATATAGCCGTAATATTAAATAACTTCAAGGACATTTTTCAGAGACAGAGAGAGATGGATGAATACAAACTCTGCTCCTACTTGTTCCTAGAGTGATGTCCATAATTAACTAACGCTTTGCTTTCAGGACTAGGTTTTAATTCCTGACCTTCTGGAGCCTTTGGAAACAAATGTAGAAAATTCTACAGATTTGCTATGCTTAATATGCTTAGGCAATTACATATGTCTTATGTTCACACGAGGTGTGAGCACGCATCTGTTCTCGGTGCTTTCTGGTTTTACGTAGTCTCTCAGAAATGCTGTATTTGTTTTATTTAAATGGCAAAAGAGGTCTTTATTTCTCAGAAGTTTCCTCATTTTTGTTTTGCAGAAACGATCGCAGAGCATGGACACCAGTAAGAAGACAGAGCCCCCCTTATCTGTAGAAATGGTACAGCAAAGGGCCAACCCCGATCGCAGTCCTTCAGCATCCATTTATGTGCCAGAGCAAGGCGGCTACAAAGAGAAGTTTGTAAATGCTGTGGAAGATAAGTACAAATGTGAAAAATGCCACCTCATCTTGTGCAATCCTAAACAGACTGAATGTGGCCACAGATTCTGTGAGACCTGCATGAATGCCTTGCTAAGGTACGGGGTTTTGATGTGATGTCACATGTCAGCACCTTTACATCTTGTGAACTGCTGGAAATAGCGTGGACACCGCTGTCGTTTTAGGAATTATTAAACTTGAAGCATCCTCCTGCTTGTTGCTTGCTTGATTGTTTGTTATCCGTGTGCTGGTGCAGACACTTGTGCTCTCTTGTGGGTCATGAATCAACTAAGCTTTCCATTAGTATTGCTGAATCAGTTAGTAAAGTGGTTTAATCCCATGTAGTGGTGTGTGAGGTGAGAATCTAATTGCCTGGTGAGCCCAGACTTGAGTATGGCTGCTAACGTGGCTATTTTGGTGTAAAATACACTCAGCAAATCATGAATGTGTGAGAAAGTGAGCCTGCAGAGGCTCCTTAGAGTGACAGTACCTACCCTCACAGTTGGGTGGTGAGACCTGGGATAAACGAGTACAGAGTGAGTGAGTGAATATTATAGACATAAAAGAAATGCTGAGAGATGCAGTCTTTCCCGGTCTAGAGAAGAAGAAAAGTGCAGTCATTTAAGGAGTATCTAGCTTTTAAGAAATACCTCTGCATCAGCAGAAGTGTATTTCTTTGCCTCTCAACTTTGATGCATCGCTGTGTGATTTCAAAACTTGGTCTGATGTTTGGGCGCCGTGCTGCAAGCTTTAATCTCCAGGGGTAAAGCAGTCAGTATTTCCATTTACTACTGGGAAAGCAGAGGTACAGACGAGATTGAGCTCTCTGGGTGTTGCACACAGGGCTAAGAGAGAGGATTTGTCTTTGGGTGATCTCCTTTGTGACCATCCTGGCTCTAGGTATTAGTTTGTTTCGCTTGGAAATCCTGTAATTTCAGGTAGATATAAATCCAGACTGCATGCAGCATGGCAAAAGAGGTTGGAGGATATCACATTAACTCCTGATGAAGAGTAGCCTCTGTACTGGGCAAATACAGGGGTCTGTATTTGATTAATCCACTCCTGTAGGCTTTGTGCTACAGCATGTCAAAGTTAAAATAAAAATCCACCACCTCTTCTTTCCATACACATTTTCAGGTGAGGTGGAGTTTGTATTTAAGAAATGCAGCTATTTCTTTCTGAATACATGTTTTTTGGAAGACTCTTGTGTGGTTAATAACAGTGACTGCCGAAAAGCAGGCACCTGCCACGCCTGGATGTGTGCAGAGGGACAGAGCAGATCCTTCACAACCCAGACAGTAACAATTCTGCATTGCTGGAATCTGGGCAATTTCCCTTCCCTGCTGCGAGACGAAACACGCGTGCTTATTACAGTGCAGCCAGAATACGTGTCATTTTACCTTCCCGACTTCCCAACCGGTCTGTTATTGAAAAGGACACACGGGTGAGCCATCTACCACACCGATCTCTCAGTTGAGTTACTTCACTCACTTAAAGTGCTTGATGCAAACAAATCCTTTATTAAAATCAAACTTACAGCTCCGTTGTTGCTTTGAGGATTAAAAAGCATGCCGTCAAACTGGAAGCAAAGAAGTTTTGTAGGGGCTGTATTTGGCAGAGGAATTTTTCATTCAGCGCCGATGCGCGGCCGCACACACAGACACACACAGACACAGACACACACAGACACACACAGACACACACAGACACAGACACACACGCACACACACACAGACACACAGACACACACAGACACAGATACACACGCACACACAGACACAGACACACATACACACACAGACACACAGACACACACAGACACAGATACACACGCACACACAGACACAGACACACATACACACACAGACACACAGACACACACAGACACAGATACACACGCACACACAGACACAGACACACATACACACACAGACACACAGACACACACGCACACACAGACACACAGAGACACACACAGACACACACGCACACACAGACACACACACACGCACAGACAGACACACACACACACACACACACACACAGACACACACACACACACACACACAGACACACACACACACACACACACAGACACACACACACACACACACACAGACACACACACACACACACACACAGACACACACACACACACACACACAGACACACACACACACACACACACAGACACACACACACACACACACACAGACACACACACACACACACACACAGACAGACACACACACACACACACACTGATGGCTGCGAGCAGGCTCTGTTCCAGGGTTGTCTGAGGGCAGGGACTTGGGAGTCAGCGTGGCTAACGCAGCGAAGACGTCTGCTCGGCATGCAGCAGTGGTTCAGAATGCTCGAGTGAATTCAGTCGAGGCGAGGAGAGCGTGACATTGTATTGAACACTCTATGCCCTCAGGTAGATTAGTTCCCCTCCTCTTTTTTTTTTCTTTTAAGAAAATTATTGCAGATCTTGAGGCTGCAGGGTAGTTAAGATGCTCAGAAACGGGAGGCGCAGAGTGGTCAGTTCAGGCAGCAGAATGCAGTGAGATGATTTGAAATAACCAGCCTGATTGTGTCACGTCGTCACGCTCGTTCAGCCTTTTACACTGATTTACAGCTGCAGCCTCCGTAGCCTGCCAGTGCGGTGCTTTACAAAAGAATTTACCTTGCTTCTTGCTTGGTGCTTTTCATCCATAGATCCTGGTGCTTCAGAGCAGCGTGACTATTGCCTTTTCACATGGGGAAAAGGAGCTAAAAGGGGAATAAAAGGATTCACGCTCCAATACCAAGCCGGTCAGAGTCGGAAGGAGCTGTAGAAATAGAAGTTTCTACACTCCAGCCCCTCAACCTACCTATTGGACACAAATGTAGTGATTAGGTGACCAAAACAGCTACAGGGCAATAGTTCAGATAAAGGAGGCAGCGAGGATCTCTATCAGTTGCTAAAACCAGAAGAGATCGAAGGAGATGGACATAAATACTTGGTTTTTTACCCTAAAAGGATGGATAAGTGAGTGTCAGGGAAAGTGGAGTTTCACTGGGTGTTGTTTGAGAAAGGGCAGGGTAATTGCAGAGACAACGTTCTGCCTGTTTGCGCAAGGTGAGAAGTGACCAGAATTGTGGATCAGGTGCAGGCTGTAAAACAGGGAATGGATTCTGGTGCCTTGAAGAAGAAACCACTGCACCATTGGCTGGGGGCATTTTCGTGGTCTTATTTCCATGGGATTGCCGGATCCTGCCCACTGAAAACGCAGCGTTCAAATGGTTTGATCAAAATCAAGTTATCATCTCTTGATACTGAACTGTATTCACTTCTAATGGTTTTAAAAATATATTGAATAATCATGGCTAAGTGCTTCATAAATGGAAATTTTTGTAATTCGGATGAGTTAAAATAGTTTTTCTGTTTTCCTTTCTCTCCAGTTCTTCGAGCCCGAAGTGCACAGCGTGTCAAGAAAGCATCGTAAAAGATAAGGTACTGTTAAAACTGTGTCTTATTCAAGAGCATTGAATTGTGTGGTGTACGTAAGATGTGCTGTTGCTTTGTGGTAATTCTTTCATTTGGCCTAATAAGCTACCTGAGGAAGATAATGTTGTTATAAAACCTAAAACCATTCAATATAAGAAGACCACTCATTTTTACTGTTACCCACATGGTAGAAAACAACAGCTTCATCCCTGGTTGTATGTACTGTAACGAGTCAGAGTCTTTTTATACAGATAACTTATTTCACTGATACACTCTCTACTGTTTTTTCACAGCAAAACTTAATTACCTTTGTAAGGTTGAGGGCAGAGAACATACTGCTTGACTTAGTACATGGTTTATGGGGGTTTTACATTTGATTTTTTTAAGTGTTTAGTAAATTCTTTGTACTGGTAGTCTGTACTGCCTAAATAAGTGCTTCTAATATGACACTGAGTTGGGAGGGAGTGTTGAT
>NW_010208778.1:281-1182 GCF_000695765.1 Mesitornis unicolor | reverse complement strand
AGACAGCTGGGGCCATCCAGCCCCATGGTCGTTGCCAGAATAGGAGGGTCCCAGCCCTGTTCACCAGCTGCAGCAGCTGGGGCCACATCTCCATGGCCAAGCCCTGGCCACCAGCAGAAGAAAGGTGACGTGTCCTTGTCCCACCAGCCGACCCTGCGGCCCATGGAGGAGCTACTGGGGGTCCGCTCGGCGAGGCTTGATGTCACGGGTCTTCATGTAGGAGAGCAGCTGCTCGGGGATCTCGGCCAGCACGTCCTTGGCCAGGCGGGCCATGCTCAGCACCTGGTTTCCCGAGTCGTCCACATAATCCCGAAATGGCACAAACTTCAGGGGAGAGAAGTTTGCAGCCTGGTTGGAAACGACCCTTTGGCTATGAGGATCAACGAGGGGCTGAGCGTCTCTCACCCATGGTGGGACCAGGCTCGATGGCAGCATTACCTGTACAATGTCCCTCTCGGCGTAGCGTCCCCGGGAGGACACGCGTACCTCATCACCGTCCAGCTCCTCCATGGCTGGGGGGTGACAGCCGGTGTCACTGAGCCTCAGTGGGGTGGCCACCGGGGACAGAAACAGCATCCCAGAGGAAGGGATGGTCATTCCTTCCCCCTTCCCTGGTGTCCCCAAGCCCCAGCTCACCCTCGAACTCAGCCGGACCCACTCCCACGATGATGATGGACATGGGCAGGGCGGATGCCTGTGGGGCAGAGGCAGGGTGGCAGCCAGGGCAGCACCCGGCATGGAGTGGACTCACGGTGACGAGGGTGCACTCACGGTGACGATGGCCTCCTTGGTCTGCAGCATGTCGGAGATGACGCCGTCTGTGATGATGAGGAGGACGTGGTACTGCGAGCCGTCAGTCACCTGGGCAGCCGTCCTACAGGGACAAGGGATGGGGTCCTTC
>NW_010208778.1:0-250 GCF_000695765.1 Mesitornis unicolor | reverse complement strand
CGCGGGATCGGTGGCATTTTGGGACAGCGAAGGGGACAGAGTCCCCTGGTGCTCACCCAGCCACCTGGTTGATGACGGGGGCGAAGTTGGTGGGCCCGTAGAGCTGGACGGTGCGCAGGCTCTGGAGGTAGGACTCCAGCACGCCCTCGATGCCGGCGCAGCTGGGGTTGTCCGCATTGTTGTTCTGGGGGACACAGGTGCTTGGAGGAGGAGCCCAAAGCCACGGGATGCCAGGGCCAGGCGTCCCCCC
>NW_010208777.1:0-747 GCF_000695765.1 Mesitornis unicolor | reverse complement strand
AGGTTCATAGGGTGGTTGTACACCTGTGTGGGTGTACACGTGTGTGGTTGTACACATGTATGGTTGTACACATGTTCATGGTGTGACTGTACAGGTGTGTAGTTGTACATGAGTGTCACTGTACACGTGTGTAGGGGTTCATAGGGTGGGTGTAGACACATGTGTGGTTGTACACGTGTGTGGGTGTACATGTGGAGTGTCATGGTGTGGCTGTACACGTGTGTAGGGGTTCATAGGGTGGGTGAACACACCTGTGTGGTTGTGCACATGTATGGTTGTACACATGGGGGTCACTGTGTGGCTGTACAGGTGTGTAGGGGTTCATAGGGTGGTTGTGCACATGCGGTTGTACACACGTGTGTGGTTGTACACATCTATGGCTGTACACGTGAGGGAGTCATTGTGTGGTTGTACAGGTGTGTAGGGGTTCATAGGGTGGGTGTACACACGTGTGTGTTTGTGCACGTGTGTGGGTGTACATGTGTGTGGTTGTACTCACATGTGGTTGTACACATGGAGTGTCGTGGTGTGTCTGTACACGTGTGTAGGGGTTCATAGGGGTGGTACACGTGTGTGGTTGTACACGTGTGTGGGTGTACACATGGGGGTCATTGTGTGGCTGTACAGGTGTGTAGAGGTTCATAGGGTGGTTGTACACCTGTGTGGGTGTACACGTGTGTGGTTGTACACATGTATGGTTGTACACATGTGGGGGATCATGGTGTGGCTGTACAGGTGTGTAGTTGT
>NW_010208776.1:0-624 GCF_000695765.1 Mesitornis unicolor | reverse complement strand
CGCTGCTCCTTCCGCCCCCAGCCCGGACCCCTCGGTCCGGAACCCCCAGGAGGGCTCCTCTTTCCCCTGGCCAGCTGGGCGTGCTGATAAAGGTGGGAGGGAGCGGGCGGACGGAGCCGGGGTGCGGGAGGTAAAACTGCCGAAACGAAGAGCGCAGTGAGCGGAGCCCGAGGTAACTCTGGGGAGGATGCCTCAGCACTTTCCCTATTACGCATTTCCAGCACAAGGAAAGCTAATTCCTCCGCTGAGGGCCTCAATCAGGCATTTATTTGACACTCATGATGCATGAACGGCTAAACACTAGTCTAAGCGGAGGATCAGTCGCTAGTTTATAGCTCGCGAGGCTTTTTTTTTTTGATGCAGGTGAATTATGTTGATCTCTCAACGCTTTGTATTCCTGTGAGTGAGGGGGGGGGTGCAGAGAAAGAAAACAAGAAGAGAGGGAAGCGTGGGGGAGATGAACTTCAAGCTCTTCTTCCGCACACCCGGGTAACACTGTGGCCGGGAGTTTTTGCTGGCACCCCTCCCCACGGCCCTCTCCTGACCTTCTGCCTTCTCCAGCTGTCCCCTTCCCGCCCCCGCGCCCCTCCGCGCTGCGTGCTGACCCGGCCGGGCCCTGCACCC
>NW_010208775.1:0-22535 GCF_000695765.1 Mesitornis unicolor | reverse complement strand
CATTTGGGAAGGAAAGGTTGATGGCAGGTGCGAGGCGTTAACGTGAAGGTAGAAGGCAGAGTTGTCTAGAGCGTGAGTGCGGCAGCTGCAGGGCAACCCATAACTTATTTTGGGGGGACTTATGCATCAGTTTAAGATAAATTTAAGAGACATATTTCTTAAGCACATCCAAAGTCTCTGGACAGCTTACCAGAATGGACTATAGAAGGTATTGTCTCATCGTAAGTTCGAACTTGTATTGGAAGAAACAAATATTAGTGGGTTTTCCATTAAGCAGTAATCGTAGTGCAGTGGAAAGTTTTGCACAGCACCAGGTGAGTTTGTGAAAGTGCTTCTCTTGCAGGACTGAAACTTGTTTCACTGAGATTTCTGTTAATGCTGAGGTTTTTGGTTGATAATGCTCCCTGAGAAGCACAGCTGTACAATCAGGGCACTAATTCTGGCACAGGTTGTGTTTGAGGAGCTGGCATAGGTTAGCCTTGGTAAGAAATGAAATTGGCTTGCCAGTGAGAGATGAATTTGAATGTAGCTTGTGTACTGTGTTATTTTACTGAACTATTCTGGATTTTGTTCCTGCTTTTGAGTAATTTAAATACCTTCTGAATCCTCAGAATATAACTATCGAACATTGTGATTTTCTTAAAATGTGCTTTTGCTCTTCTGTGAGAGATAGTCTTCACGTGTTTCTCTGTTCTTCAAAGCCAGGATAAATTTCAAGGGCGGATGACAGAACCAACCAGCCTTCCTGCAGGTGCGGATCAGACACAGAAAAAAGAGAGTCTTGTGGTGCAGCCGATGAAGTGTGAAAAGGCAGTGGGTGTGCCTTCTCGTGAACTTGGTTCAGCAAATGCTGCTGCTGACCAGAAAGAGCAGTCTGCGTCGGAAGTAAGAAGAGACTCTGTGTACAGAAGTACTGGGAGACCTGAGAAGACAGATATGATTAAATTACTTGTGACAGATCAGGATGCATCTAGAAACTGTGAACTGTATCTACCTGCGTCTAGTAATTTTTCGGCAGTGGAGTCATATGAGGACAGGTGAGGATTTCTATTCATGAAAGTGAGTTTCTTGGCAAAATTTCGTATGTGTTACTGTCTTAGTGAAATAGGTCTAAATGCCAAATCTCAAACGTTGAAGGCCACCTTCACCCTTTGGATAAATTGCTTATTTTAATAGTTTATTAGTGGTCTTCTTTCCCACATCTCAGGCTATAACTGATGCAGCATTAAGCTCTTAAGGGTAGGATGCAGAGTGTGGGAAACTAAGACTTGAAGGCAGATGCTCTGGTGGCTTTGTTTTAACCTTGTGAACACTTTGTAAGGTGCAATGCTGACAAACTTAGGTGGCTTTTTTCAGTCCCAACACTTCAGCTGTTTGTTTGGTTTTTTGTAAACCTCCTGATATAGGCTGAAGTAAAAATTTACTTGTGTGATTCAAGTTTGGCAGTGAAATCTTTACAAGAATATTTGGTACCTGGTGGAAGAAATAGATGGGAAGGTTTTAAAACAAAATATTCCAAACTTCTGAAAAAAAAAAAGCACATTAAGAGTTGCTATATGTTGCTGAAGAATAAGTTAATAAAGAAAGAGAAGAAAGTTATTTCTAATTCATTTTCTTTCTGTAGGTAGACAGTGGACTATTTTAGACAAGATCCAAAATCTGCAATAAGTGCTGACTTAATGAAAAAGTCACAAAAATAAGTACATGATTCAAGGATGCTTTAAAAATTTTATTTTATGATTCACAGTCTAATATGTTAATGTGAAGTTTTTTAATATTAAGGAACATTTAATACACGGATTCATATAAATATGTACTTGGTGTATTTTGCATGCTGGCAAAAGTGTGGTACATAAGGATCTCTATTCTGAATCTTTAAATTAGCTGCTACTTGGCATACTCATTCTATTTGATCTAATGTCTTTACATGAACTATTAATAGCACTGAGTTTAATCTGACATAAAAATTTAAATATTCTACTGTTTATTATCATGCAGGGATGATTTTAAGCATTGTTTTTGCTTTCCTATGGTATCTTCACTGCCAGGAGTTCTAGTCCTGTAAAACTATTAGTATAAAACTAAATTTCTGTAATTGACTGTACTGTCAAATACTAATGTGAAGATCAATGGGGAAAGACTTTGGTTTCCACATTCTTGTTTCCACAGATTTACTTAACAGTTGCTATGCTACAGTGTTACAGTACACTTTCCGCTCTGCAATGAGAGTGCCTGTGCAGGTGGACTGCACCTCTCAGCTACCTAGATTTCAAAACAGCTCAGTTAAATTGCAGTGCCCTGTTTACACTGGGTGTTAGTCTGGCAGGGTCTGAACCTCTGGGTTCTGTTTTGTCAACTCCCAGAAGGAAGACGGGGCAATGTCTGCAGAAGAATCACGGTGCTGCTTACTCTACACCAAACTTCTTTTTTGAGAGACCTCACTAATCTACCAAGCTGAGCACTTTTTCTCTTTGTGTGTTATTACCTGAAAGTATTTGAGGATCTATCCCAAAGTGACGCTTTGCCCTGCCACCTCCCGTGGGAGCCCTTGTGGAGGCAGGTTTATTATACATGCTCAGAGGGAGGAGGCTGTTGCTTCATATTTTCCAGTTCTTAGCTTATAGATGAGCTAGGCTGGAGATCACTGTTGTCAGATCAGTTGTTTATTTTTTTATAGTATTTTCTAGGTTCTTAACTATTCTTGAAAATTTCCACATACCTTATTGGACCTTAATCTCTGCTGAGAATTAATATTTTGTGTGGAAATTAGGGTTTGTCCAGTGCCACACTGTGACAAGGATAAGGACTTGGGATAAGTATTTCTGTGATTTTTCTTCTCAGCAGGCAGTACTCTTTTTTTTTTTTTTTAATGGAGCACTGTGTTTAACATCTACTGCATTGATTGTTTCTCCTTTGATAATTTCGTAGTATTACTGTGAATCAGAGTTTAAGCAGCTACTTGAACACCCAGGAAACCCAATTTGACCATTAAAGGTTTGAAACTTGAGTAAAAACTAAACTGTAGTTTCATATGACTGCACAGTAGATGGACAGTTTCCTGGTATTAACCTCTGTTGGTCTTTATACTAAACATTTTTTTTGTTCTCAAGGAAAATTTATGCAAATAGGTTAAAATGTTGACTTTTTAAAGTAAACTGGTTTGGATATAAAGAGAAAGAAATACAGAGCCATAATTTACCAGTGTATTCTTTCAAGTTTAATGAGAATAATCTAGTTTACCTGCTGGCTACATTAAACCCTTCCTTCCAGTCATCCTGACTGCTTGTGCTGTCTTAGTAGGGTAAGATGATGAGGGCCACTGGCTGAATTTCTTCCTGGTCTTTTGCAGGCACACTGTGGTTTGGATGTTTTTTGTGTAGCAGATTAAAAACTACTAATAGTAGTGGGCAATGAACCTTATACTTTTTTTTTCCCTGCACATGTGTTTTCTTCAAAATACAGACTTTCAATGTAACCTTTTAGAGGTAAACCTAAATGATCTACTGATATGTTTAGTGATGTATGTTTTTTGAAAGTATTTTAGCTGTGAAACTGATTTTAAAGCTTATTTGTTAGATGTAATTATATGACAAACGCCACTCAGAATTGCATTTAAAGGAATGTGCAATTTACAGTTTTGGTCTTTTGAACACTGTGGACCTACATTCTCCACAGTAATGTTCATGTTCTTCTTGACAGTGCTAGGCTATGCGTAAAACCAGTATCCTTTTAGACCATGATTGCCTCCCTCATGGACATAACTTGAGTTCACAATGCCTGTATATAGGCTCAGATGGAGACATATGACAGTCACGACAGCATACCACGACTAAAAAGCCCGTATTACTGGAGAAAGAAATGTTTGTCTGAATTTCATATAGCCTTTAGTTTGGATCAGACTTCTGTTTTCTTTGAGTTCATAACATTCAAACCAGTTGCAAATAGCTGGCTACTTTTCCTCATGATACCCTGTCACATATTTCACTCCTTACTGGGTGAGTTGCTCAGCCCCAGTGCAGCATAGATCTAGTGAGTAATGCATTCTTAGGTTGCAGTGTTCATATATTTGGCAAATAAGGCATTTTGGCTTGTATTTTTCACAAATTTATCCTGTATAATTTACAAATACAAAGGGAATTTAGTACTCTGTAGTCTCCATACAATCAGCAGAAATTTAGGCAGTGAATCATTACCAGTGTGTCTTAATTAAGAGAGAGGAACATTAGAGAGACTTCTTTAAACATTTTTTTTGAGAGCTCATGTTGGTTTTATAAAAATGTGTAAGATGGAAAGCAAATCAAGTTGAAAAAATACGCGGAGAACGACTTAAGAACTTGCCTGTAGTCGTAAATAGAGGAAAAAATAAATTACTGTAAGATCTGTGCTGTTACATGGAGTAATTGTGTTGATTTCTATTGCAGTGAGGAGGACATGTATCGTGATGCAGAAGAAATAGAGAGAGAAAAAATACTACGTTATGAGAAAAGCATTTCAGGTAGGTTCGAACTTTGTTTCATACACAATATTATGATTCATTGTAGTACCAGTTAGTCATGATCTGACACCCTTGTTTCCAAGGATTTCTGTTCACAGAGGTCTCAGTGTGCAATAGAAGCTACTTATAATGATTGAGTACATTGGGCAGTTTAATTCAGAAAAAGATAAATTTTATGTAAAAGTAGTTGCTCTTAGTATATTTTTTCACATGTTTCTCTAGTTGCTTAACAAGAGAATGTGAATCCTTTGGAAAGCAGTCATATAGCCTATGTTAAGACTGTTCTTGAAAATTACCCATTTGTAGTCATTGTAGCAGCATCTGTTGCTGGGATTCCTTTATAACCTCACTACTGTCTGTTTTGGAATGAAGGCTGCTGGGATTTCAAGAAAAAACTGGATTTCTTCTTTCTGCTGTTGTTTCTGGCTTATTCACAAGGGTCCATCATCCTTTTTGTTTATAGGCCAGCTGCTGAAAGATGAAGAGAAATTTTCACTCAGCATTGTTCTGATTGCTAAGAAAATAAAGAGTACTAACTCCTGCGCTTTGCCAAT
This sequence comes from Mesitornis unicolor, assembly GCF_000695765.1. NCBI lineage: Eukaryota > Metazoa > Chordata > Aves > Mesitornithiformes > Mesitornithidae > Mesitornis > Mesitornis unicolor. The sequence goes on along the minus strand of NW_010208775.1, from coordinate 17,486 downwards.
TCGTATTTTTCAGAAGAGAGAAGCAGAATGTTGTCTGTTTTATTGGAATACGTCATTGGTTTTGTTCACTTTTTATTTTCAGAGCAAGCTGTTTGGCTTTTTCCCCCTCTAATACTAATAACTACTTAGTAGCTGTAGGTTGTGCTGCCAGTCTCCTGTGGCACCGATGTTAAAGTGATAGCGTATTTAGAAATTCAGTGCTCTGTGTTGTTCTGTTTCACAGTTCTCAGTATAATGTTACGTATAATATTTTGACAGAATATAGACTTAGCATTGCACCCGAAATGGACATAATGGAGTATTGCAGAAAAGAATGGAGAGGAAATACTCCAGTAGCAAAAAGGATGAGAAAGGTATCTGTTCCCTTTTTGTTGAATTTTGTTATTCCTTTTGTTTTCATTTGTATGTTTAGTGGGTGATTTCCTGTGGGAGCAATCTTTAAAACAGGAAATACAATAGCAATGTTTTCCAGTGGGGAGCTTTAATGAACAGGCTCAGTTTTTCTTAAATTTTCTTGAATTTTTTTTGGTAGGTTTTGGATTAGTTTTCTTGTTTTAATCTTGAGCTAGAATGGCAGAAAATAAAGCATAAGGTTGGTTTGGTGTGTTTTTGTTGTTTTGGCTTTTTTCCCAACACAATTTGAAAATTCAGTGCTATGCATGAGTAAACCTAAAAAATACTTTCCATAAATCAAAAGATCCATTTGTCACCTTCAAGAGAGTAGTAAGAGAAATACAGACGTGCAAGGCATTGGATCTTGCTAGGTCAGCTGAAGAGACGTGCTGAGCTTCAGAAGCCATGTTTCAACATCGCTGCTTTTGTTAAAAGTGTACGAATGGAAACAGCAGGGAGGAGACAGATGTGCTGAGGCTTGTGTCAAGATATTTCAGCATAAACGCAAATTTTACCTGAGGCAAAAAGAAACTGCATGTGACACATATTGGGTAAAGGGAATAAATTACTACTGAAACTTTTTGTAAGCATGATATATTTTTAGATTTATAATATTGTCGGTATGTTCGTGTATTTGATTTTTTTTTTTAAACTTCAGTGGCTTAGCTACCCACATGTCAATGATATTTGTGCTGTCATCAAATAAATGGCACAGTTTAAATAATCTACTTAGATTCCTTTGGTTTCTTGTTTGTTATTTAGCAGAAATAAGGAAGCTTTTTTTGAAGCATAATTTGTGACATAAAAGTATTTGAACTTCCAAAATGGTAGTGGATCAAACTTTTTTTATATAGCATTAGCATTTGGATGCTAATATTCCAGTACCTTTTATTATACCAGTGCATGACCTTAAATATTTTATTAATGCTCCTGTGTTATTTGGATTTTGTGTTTTTCTAGGGATATGAAGCAGTTGCTCAGAAGTTTGCATCTATAAGGAGAGTACGAGGTGATAACTATTGTGCTCTCAGAGCAACTCTGTTTCAGGCACTAAGCCAAGCTACCCAGCTCCCAAGCTGGCTGCAGAGTGAGGATTTTACTATGGTACGTGTCAGACTCTGATCCTCTGACAGTAATGTTGGTTCTAACCTACTGCATAATTTTGTGATCTCATTTCTCTATTATGCTATATGCTCACTTCTCAATATCCCTTGAGTTCAGAAGTGGTAATGTTCAATTTTCTTGTCAGCTTAAAGGCATTATTGGAATTGAATCCAGGTCCCCTTAGTTTCCAGTTTGTAGTGTATAAATGGTACTGTAATTCTGACTGTAATGTAAGTTGTCTGTCTTCATCATGCCCTCTTGGCTTCTTCTTAATGCAGGTAATACAGCAGTAAGAGGTTTCCTGTAAGACAGCCGGTAGTAACAAAAGATATAGACAGCCTATTTTAAACGCATTTAAAAACAAACAGAAAACTGAACCAAAACCCCACCAGCCAAAAAACCCCAAACTTTAGCTTTTAAAAACTGTCATTTGTATTTTTGTGGGCCATATCTGGTTTTTCCAGAAAGTGGATTAAGGGATTGGATGCTGCAGGCTTTTCAGAATGTATGTATTCCCTGTGTCTTAAATACTACTTAAAGCAAGTGTGTAAGAGCAACCTGATACAAGAAACAGTCCTTATGAAGCATTGATAGATCAACAAAGCAAGGTGTCTTACTAAGAGTAGAAGAAAAATATTTCAGAAATTGTCTTGCATCAACAAAGTCCATTTGGTGCCATCAGTGAACATGGAAGCAGCCTGTAAGGGGCTGCCTACATGGAAGTGGCCCACTTTAGGAGACCAAGCTTCCAGCTGTCCAGCTTGCTGCTGGAAGTGGAAATGCTGGATGTCTGATGCAGACTCTGTGTTGTAGGCAGGCAGTCCAGGCAGAATCATGCTGCTCTTACCGTCTTCTTGTATAACTTCAGTGCCATCTTAAAATTTCTCATTGTGATCACTATTGTTGTTAAGTAAACTATTGCTGACGCGTTTTTGTAATTGCTGATAGAAGTATTTCTGTGAAATCTTTCGTACTGCATCAGTAGCTCCTAAAAAGGTTTCCTTTTTATAAAAAACATTCTCCCGGCTGACAACTGTCTCCACATTGTCAAACTAGAGAAGATAGTTTCCCAATGCTCCTTCAACAAATCTGCAAACTTTTAAAAATGGAGTACTTAGGTAAATGTCATCTTAAAACTGCTATTTTTCCTACTGATTTACAGAGGAAAATGTCCTATCATCGTAATTAACATTTTTTTAAAAAGGTGTACTGTAAATAAAGTTAAATAAATTTTATTTAATAAAACACACTCATTAAAATGACAAACTGTTAATGCACTGAAGCATAGGGCATGTAAGAAAATGTGGTGACAGCAAGCAGCGCAATTTCAACCAAGTGTTATTTGAAAAAAAAAAAAGGGAAACCTATGTTTGCGTGCATGTCTAGTTGCAGAGTTTACTGCCATATAACCCTTGACTATTTAGTTCTATATGTCAAATTAGCATAGGGTGCCATGCTGGAGTGGTGGGAAGGCCCTTAAAGAGAAATGTAAAAGCTCTTAATTGTACAGGCAGAGCTTGTGAGCAGTAAAAGAGCCAGTTCTGAGGCTGAAGTATGATCTGATGCATCCACTAATCCTCAGATTGTTTTCTTTATCAGAAAACCAGTGTTTTAGTGATGCTCTCTGAGAAGAAAACACAGTTTGTGCGTTCTGGACTAAGTAGTTTGCGCTCCATGAAGACTTTTTTGGCTTAACTGGTGGATGTCATCACATCTTAAACCTTCTCTTGTGTTGTTTCAGGGATGCTTTTCAAACACAGTCACTGTCATCTGCTGCTGGAAGGGTTTTCTTTAATTAAAAAAAAACCACACAAAAAACCCACAATAAAAACCTTTACTAAAGGTGATTAGTTTTGCCAGGGCTTAAGTATTGGTTAAATCAGGAAGTATTAATAGACCAGCATTCTAGAGAGCCAGTTGTGTTCAATTGTGGTCATGTTAATAGAACATCTGTTCAGAAGATCATATGCGAGATCATTTTTTTTTTTCACAGAATCACAGCATATCTGGAGTTGGAAGGGACCTCAAAAGATCATCCAGTCCAACCCCCCTGCCAGAGCAGGATCACCTAGCCTAGGTCACACAGGAACATGTCCAGATGGGTTTTGAATGTCTCTAAAGAAGGAGACTCCACAACCTCTCTGGGCAGCCTGTGCCAGTGCTCTGTCACCCTTACAGTAAAAAAGTTTTTCCTCATACTCAGATTGAACCTCCTATGCTCCAGCTTGCTCCCATTGCCCCTTGTCCTGTCATTGGCTGTCACTGAGAAGAGCCTGGCTCCTTCCTCCTGACTCTTGCCCTTTACAAATTTATGAACATGAATGAGGTCACTCCTCAGTCTCCTCCAAGCTAAAGAGACCCAGCTCCCTCAGCCACTCCTCATAAGGGAGATGGTGCAAAATAAGGTGCAAAAATATTAAAAAAATAATAAATTCCATAAAATAATAATGTGCAAGGGGGTGGCTTTTCCTTTTAAGGTTTTTGACTTGAGTTGTCTTCTCTTCTATCTACTTCCAGCTTCCTGCAAACTTGCTAAGCAAATATGACTGGATCAAGCAGTGGCAGCTGAAACAGAAACTGGGCAGGAAGATGGGAGAAATAAGTGATGAAATTAAAGAATATTTAATGCTTCTAAAGAAAAAGGTTGGAAAAGTATTTGATTATTCTTGGTCATTTGCAAATAAGAAAAATGACAACGATTTTTGACTGTGGTGAATTTAGCATAAGGATAATTTCACTAGTGAAAAAGTCACTGTTCTAAATGTATGCCACAAAAAAAAAAATCACAGAAATTGCCTGTTGAGATCTGTGGGAGTTTTCTGCTCTTCCACTGATTCCATGAGACTGATGCTGGAATTAATTTGTAAGTAGCTCTGCAGAAAACTATTAGAAAGATTTCAATGAAGAAATTAATGTAATAGAGTAACTTTTTGCCTCTTATTTCTTGTATTTATTTGAAGGAATGAGGTATAGTATGGATAAATGCTGTTGCTATCTTAAACAGGTCATGAAAATGAAAAAAAACTGAAATAACCAAATAACCAAAACCAGAAAGCAAGCAAATAACTTCATAGGAGTAGTCTTTCATGTTTGTATTGAATGTTAAAATAACAGGAAAATGGCTGTGCCCTTTTGGTGTTTGTAGTATATTACTTGGTCCTATCTTCCCCTGGCTTGAAATTCTGGAACCTATTTATAAACTCTGTAGTTGTTCCTGTCTTACTGTCTAAGAGTATTTTAAAGGGTGCATTCAAGCAGTTCAAGGGTGAGGATGAAATATGCATTCTGAGAAACTGAAATGTAAAGATTATGAAGGGTGTAGGATTTATGATACAGGAAATAAAAAGGTTACTTTCTTACTGCTTATTTCCCCATGACTATATTTGTTTTGCCACCTTGGAACAATTTCCAATCTCCCCTTCTTTTGCTTTGCTTAAAGACTAGTTTAAGCAAAATCTGCCTAATTCAACTTGACCTTGGTGGGACTACAGCTATGGAAATGTTCTTGAGTGTTTGTAAAAAGGCACAGAGCCCTTCATGAAATCAAATTCTCAGTGCCTATGTTGATCACCTGACAGTTCACAAGTGGCTTTTTACAGCTCTTGCATGATGATGGCTATTGATACATGTTGTGTGTGTTATTTTTTGTAGTGGAAGAATATAAGTGAAATCAAGGGTGCTATGGAGAAACAAGAAGCTTGTGATAAACTGTTTAAAAATGAAGAGGAGGAGTATAGTCTTTATGAAGCACTGAAATTTTTGATGCTTAACACGGCCATTGAATTATACAATGATGATAAAAATGGAAGAAGAGTTCCTGTCTTCTCATGGTTACTGTTTGCACGGGATACGTCGAGCAACCCTTGTCAGTTAATGCATAATCACTTGAATCATATTGGTCACAGTGGAGGCCTTGAACAGGTAAGGAGAGATTGTTCTTGTAGTGTTATTTTCCTGTTTTGGAGATTTTGGTTTCAAGTGGTTTAAGAAATGACCCAGCTTTTGTTGATCTGGCTAAATCTAATGGTGTAGTGTCTGGTCTTTCACTGGGAAAAATGTAGTAGAAATGCTTGCTTGTAGTAAGAGTCTGTAAGGGCTTTGATTGCTTTGTTCTTTAATTTTTTATTTTTTGTCTGGCAGCTGACACTTCTGTCTGCTTTGTATTTGGTTAGAGAGTTCAGAGTACCCTCTGAAAGGGAAAGGATCACTGCCTGAAACCTGTTCTTGTCTGGTTTAGTGACTTAATGGGATGAATAGTGACATTCCTGAATGTCTTTCCTACCTGTTTGTGGCAGGGCAGTAGGGAAGTGACACTCTGTGTAAAGCAGCTCTTCTTTAGGACTAATACTCTACCACTGTTGGGTCTGGAGAGCTCCATGCTAAAGGTGTTGCATCTTAGAGGTATTTGTGCTGCAAGTAAAGAATGGCTTGAATGATTGAACTAGAGATCAATATGCATTCTCATTGGCTTACAATTTTTTTCTTTGAAAAACTGCATCTGATAGGTATTAGTTGAGTATTTTTACGATAAATATCTTGTAAAAGGTACATTAAATGTTACACATCATATTTCTGCTTTTTTCCAATGTAGGTGGAAATGTTTCTCCTTGCTTACACCCTGCAGTATACCATCCAAGTGTACCGGCTGTATAAATACAGTACTGATGAATTCATCACGCTTTATCCCAATGACCCAGAGGAGGACTGGCCTGTGGTGACTCTCATAACTGAAGATGACAGACATTATAATATTCCAGTCAGAATGTGCCAAGAGACTATGCTGTAAACATGACATCTTTTTGACAGACAAACCTGTGCTGCTTATTGAGGTTTCCAGTGCTATTTTGAAACAGGATGGTTATTAAATCTGCGTTATTAAATCTACAAAATTTGAAATACATCTTCTAGAAGCTTACATCTGACCTAAATACCAAGTAGGCACTAGCTTAAAAGAGTAGAAGTGTTGAGAGTGTGGCTTCTGTTGCCCATTTGAAAACAAGGACACTGCTACAATTGGTTTTTTGAAGGGCTTACTCTGAATAGGAATGCAAAAACTATAGATTTACTTTTTTTAAGAAGACAAGTGAGGCTTTGGTAAGACATGGGCTGACCCGCTCCCTGAAATAGTGACATACTGATGAATTGAAAAATTTCTGGAAAAGTAAGCTGGCAGTGTCCTCACTTGTATTTGTAATGCTGCTGCTTGGAAGCAATTTGTACGGATCTGGGGTCTCAAGAAGCAGTAGAATTCTTTTGCAGTTGGAATTTAATGCCTGTCATGGTTTATGCTATAAGAGAGATGTTATTTGAAGTTTGCTAATGCTTAAAGTGAAAGTCTGCCCTACAGAGGATTCCTGGGACAAGAGAGTAAATGTTGATTTAAATGAAAGGCACAAATCACTTGGCTTCTCTTAGGAGGCCTTCCTCTAGAAAAGGAATAAGATGATAACAAGTGTTTTGTTCAGATATTCTGGAGGAAATGACATGCAAAACTTAATTTTCATGGTTTGTTCTACTTAAAATTAATTTGTTAACTTTTATTTTATTGTGAAAGATAATTACACAACTAGCATGTGTGTTCAACATGTTCTAAAATGTGGTTTAGACACATCTTATGAGGCATGCCTGTGCTCAGTGTTACATTTATCACTTTGCCTTTGAACAACTAGTTTGATCTGTTACTGAGCTACAAGGGAATATAAATAAACCAATTCATTTGGCAGTATTTTGTTTCTTGTTTTAAGCCCTGTTTTCTCTCTAGCTTTATATTTTTTGAAATCCTTGCTCAAGTTATTTCTTGGAAGCTGTAAAACAAGTATTTAATTGGCTTACTGCTTGCATGTGGACAGCAAAAAAAAATTATTTCCTTAAGTTACTATTATCCAGCGAACGCTGAAGGGGAGAGAAGAATAAATTAGCTTTTGTAACTCACTGACCTCTGGTTAAAAAGTTGTTGTTATGATTTAAATAACTGAAAGAGTCAATAAATTAAATGAACCGGAAGTGAGGGATGGAAAAGGAAGAGGAATAGAGGTCAAATCAATTCTGCCCCCCACCCTGATGTCCATGTGGATAAATTTATAGTAGCTGCTGTACTTCAAGATCAACACACTAAAGAAAGCAGATGTTTTACTCAACACCTGGCATACTTTGTTTGGTGCAGTCCAGATTTTTAATACTGTAATATACTCCTAGAAGTTAGCAGAGACTAAGAAAGTTCACTCCAACTGCTGTAGTTAGCGTGCTTTTTGTGCAAAAATTATTGCATCCACTTTAGGCCCATCTTTTATCCCTCCCTTATTGAGAAATAGAAAGGAAATGTTATTAATTCCACAGAGTTAGAAGTGAAATAGGGAAGGCTTAGCATGGTAGAGGCCTCTCAAGGAAGGTGGCTCTCTAGTCCCTTTTCCCCAGAGCATTCATTTTTTGCATGGGTGCTGATGAGTTGCTCTTATTTCTGTTCATGAATTCTATTTGAGTTGGTGGGATGCAAAAAAATCACCCTGAGATGTACTGAGACACTGAAGAACCAGCCAGTACTGACTGAAAACTGCTTTAGCAGGGCTGTCAAGTGAATACTGGGGTATGCTGAGGAAGGAGTGGCACAAAGAACATGATCGCTGGCTGTTTCCTCCAGAGGTTTGTTTGCCCAATTTGCCACTTTTTGGAATTGTGGGGTTTGGGGTTGTCTTTTGAGACACCTGCCCACCAGGTCTTTGAGGTGATGTTTTTCCTTTGGGCTATAGCACCAGAGAGCTGCTGCGGGGATGGGAGCAGGTAGCATCAAGTCCAACCGTTAACTGTTCTACCATGCCCACTTCTAAACCATGTCCCTGAGCACCATATCTAGATGGCTTTTAAACGCATCCAAGGATGACGATTCCACCCCTTCCCTGGGCAGCCTCTTCCAGTCTTTGATAACCCTTTCAGTGTAGAAGTTTTTCCTAATGTCTAACCTAAACCTCCCCTGGTGAAACTTGAGGCCATTTCCTCTTGTCCTATTGGTTGTAACTTGTCAGAAGAGACCCACACCTATCTCTCTACAACCTCCTTTCAGGCAGTTGTAGGGAGTGATAAGGTCTCCCCTCAGCTGCCTCTTCTTCAGATTAAACAACCCCAAGTGTCTCAGCTGCTCCTCATAAGACTTACTCTCAAGACCCTTCATTTGCTTTTCAAATGTCAAGCTTTGTCTCACGGAAAAAACAACGTTTTTAATCAAAAAACCCTAAACCTCTCCATTTACAGAAATTACCATCTAGGATGAATGTGGCAGGTACTTTTTAAAAAATTATTTCCTCTCTCTGCAAGTATTCGGAGCTCAGTGGCACAGGTCAGAATTTAGATGCTGTTCTTTTTGGATCTGTGGTGCACCCACCCATCTTTTATTTAAAACAAACAAAAGTTCACTTCCAGCCGCCGCTGCGTGCTCCTGGCACTCGGGGGCCACTGCTGAGCCCCTGGAAGCTGCGGAGCTGCCCCTCTGCAGGAGCGAAGCCAGGCCCAGGGCGACGGCGGGGGCTGCCGGCAGGGGCCGCTGTGGGCGCGGCAGAGCGCGGCCCCGACTCGCCCCGACTGCGGCTGGGGGCACCTGCAGGCGCTGTGAAATGAAGCGGTAACATACCTGAGATTTTTAAAATATCTTCAATTTTTTTATCTTACTGAATATCAAACAGTGAATCTGTTTCTATCTTGAATAAGAATTTTCTAGTAGGGATTGGAATTCATAGCAAGTCCTCTGGTTTCTGAAGTATTTGGATTTGTTTATGTATTCATCCGAACCTTCAGGTGATGTACTGATGCACCTGAGCCATCACTGCCAGCGTAACTTCTGTAAGAACTAGAGGCTCAGCTGAGCCGTGCTGTGTGTATCCTGAGCTGTGTTTCTAGGCTAGCTTACTCTCTTTACACAAACATGAGACTATATAGTGTCAAGAATAATGTATGGTGAGAAGTGGTGAGCTTGGTTTCTCACCTTGTCCAAGAGCAAATCAAATAACTTTAAAAATGTATAAACCTGTTAGTTTTCAAGCATATTTGCAGATGCACAGAGCACATTCTGTTTTACTGTCCTTTATTACAGAGGGCAAAAACCGAGTTCTATGAAGATTTTAAGTGCCTAGAAGAACAGAAAAAACATGATGATAATCTTCTATTACTGCATATACTGTTGCTCCTTAATTGCTGAAAAAAGAAATCTCTGGCTGAGAGGAATGTATTCAGTGTGGAACACTGCATCTGTAGACCTGTGAATGTAACTATAACAGGCTATTTCTTTGGAGGTGAAGCATTTGCTGGACTACTGCTCTCTTCCTGTTTCTGAATGTTGTCTGCATCATAAGATTCTTTTTTTCCATGAAAGGTTAAGAGAAATAATTATATTGAACAAGGAGGATTTGTACTCTGCAAGTTTATGGGCCATGAGAAAACTGCAGGCGTTTCGCTCAAACTCTTCCTAAAGCCCCTTTTGAGTGGATTTAAAAAACCCCAACAACTATTGTGTAACATTTTGGCTTTGTTACGCAGCAGAAGATCTGGGTGGTTTGCTCAAAGCATGGCTCTGCATTGCTGAAAGTGTGTACTTGGGTGACAGCCTGCTCCTTGCCACTTCTAGGCAGGTTCTTCTCTTGCTGCCAAAGTTTGGCTTCTGTGCCAGGGTGTAATGAACTGCACTGAGGGAGCCCTTGCATTTTGGAGAATTGTGTTATTTCAGCCAGCAAGCAGGAGTTAACAGCAGTTTCTGTTCTCTCACTTGAGGGTGTCTTTTGGATTTATATTGTTGAGGGGGGCAGAAGAATCAATAATAAAAGTTCTTCTCTTGGCCCATCGTTGAGCTGCTTGGATACGAGGGTGGAAAAGAAATAGAGAAGGGGATTTTTAGAACTAAAACAATGAGAAAACCCCAAACTTCAGGGAGTTAACAGTTTATTTCTCTCGCATTAGACAGCACCTGCGCAGTGGCAGGCCACGCTGTCTCCTGCTGTGTGCCTCAGACTCTCATCTTCCCTTCAGGCCTCCTAAGATTGTCCCCAGAAAACACCCAGCTGGAGCCTCACTGGCCTCCTGCCCCTCCTGCAGGTATTACCACAGGGGGCTGGCAGGCGCTGCTTAGGTACTAGCTCTTAGTACGTATTGTTAATGTTACTTTTAGACTGTCAAGTGGTTCCACGGTGTTCATTTACTGATGAGCCCTCTGTGGAGCTCTCTTCACTCAGCCATGCTGGGTTCTGTCTCATCAAACCATGCTACAAACAAAAAAACCCCTCTTTTAATTAAACAAAATAAATTAGTGTCTTTTTAAATGTGGTAAGTGATTAGAAACATTATTTTTTAAAAACAAGTAAAGTTGGAGCAATGCTTAAGGGCTGTTTAGAGCAAATCTGTGATGGCTTCCACAATCACCTGATTTGTAAGACACCCAGATGAAAGGGCCAGATGTTACTACATGCCCCCATCACCCACCCCACAGATCCTCCATTCTGACGTGTCTGCCTTCTCAGCAAGAAGATAGAAAACAGCAACATGGAAAATTCAAAGGAAATAATGACATGAAATTTCCTTTGAGGAGCGAGGATAAAAGGTGTAAGAGCTGCGGCTGTGAAGGTGGTCCTGTTGCACCACGGGGGCTGCATTGTCACCAGTGGGGCTTGCCACTGAAACACCTGGTTTTTCAAAGAAATGCTGCACTGGATGAGGTGTGAGTTAACTACTGGCTTGTGGTAGTTAAGGGGACCGGCAACAGAGCAATCCTTTTTGGCCCTAGGTTTGGGAGCACTGGCTCCAGCTGCCAGGAAAATGCTCCTCTGCTCATGAGATGTGGGAGGATGCCCCACCTTTTAGGTCACCTAGAGCAAGGAGGCTGACTTTTCACAGCTGCAGAGCAGCCTATGTGGAGAGTTAATTACTGCTTGACTTTATTCTGGGTAGTATCTTCCTCAGCAGCTACTCCTAGGCTCTGATTTTCCTTCCTGCATCTCTCTGCTGTGTTGTAGGGACTGGGAGAGCGTTTGCTGTGATCATCCAACACCTTGCTCAGAAATACCATTGCAGACCAGTCCAGCTGAAAGATGAAAGTGGTGCTTCCGCACTGTTTGTGATGGGCCTCTCTTAGTTTAATGATTTTTCCACCTGTCTGTGGTAACGAGCCCTTTTCTGTTCCTTGGTGCAGAGCAGACCTTCCCCTAGCAGCACATACGCTATCGACCTCCAGCAGAGCTGCGTCCTCCCACCCCTTCCTCCCCCCTTTATCGTTGATTATTAGACACAGTGGCAAACACTGTGCAGTACCCTTTGTGAGCAGGGGCGTTTCTGTCTGTGGTTGAGCGCTCCCTCGTCTGAGGTCTGCGTGTGCCCTTTGGGGAAGAAAATTGGATTATATTTCAGTTTACCTCATCAAGGGAAAAGCTAATTGTCCTCATTACTGATGAAGGAACAGTCAGAGGAGGGGCTGCTGATGGGATGAGGGGAGGGAGATTAGGCTTTTAAGATCACAAGCAAAGAAGGTGACTTAATGCTGTTTGCCATCATGCTGCACATCTTACTTTTATCTGCTTGCAATCTGGCCCTATCTTGCTTAGGGAGAGAGAAATAAACCCTATGTGGTTCCTGAATGAGAAACCTTAGTTTGAGAAAGTCAGACTCACTGCATGTGACTGTTTGCACTTTCTGTCCTTGCTCAATCTACTCAAAATGATACTGCGTGGCAGTCATCCTCATACCTGATTTCAGACAGGCTCTGGCCTCCCATGCCACGTTGGTTTGCTTGCCTGTGCCCCTATGAGCAGGCATGGAGGACTGACAGGCACAAAGGCAGTGTCTTTATGTCTTTTTCTGAGCCCTATCTGATCACCCTTTTTAAAATTTTCCTGGGTTGGGTTGGGTTGGGTTGGGTTTTTTTAGCAGGGCCTCCTGGCAGGCCAGTGCACTTGGCCAGGAGAGCTGGACAAGGTCAGGCCCCGCTCTTTGCAAGTGGCCATGGGAGGGCAGCACAGGGTGTGCCTCGGAGCGGCTAAGGGAGTCACTGATTGCTGATTTTGATGCCCTAATTAGATTACTGGCTTTCTCATTCCTGGTCTTGGGCAGGAACATGACCAGACCTGAGCCGAACCTTTCTCCAGCCATGGTGATAGCAGTGAGTGACTGGACAGCAGGAAGGGGGAGCTGGACACAGCGAGAGCCACAGCCAGTTTGGGGGTCTCCAAAGGCCCCCTGCAGTGCCCTGCGCTGAGGGCCAGGTTGCTTGTTCCAAAGGAGAAGACTGCTTTAGACCATGTCAGATTATCAGAGTTAATAAAACAGAAGTAATAAGAATCATCAATCGTATGCAAACTGTTAGAACTTTACTTCATTAGAATAGGAAAGCTATTGGACACTATTGGAGCACAGATCCCCACCCCCCCCAAAGAAAGCATAGATCATTCTTTTCAACAATGCAAAAACATACATCTCTGTTAAATACATAAACAGCACTCAGTTTTAATGCAACATGTACCTTTATACTTTTGACCTTAGCAGTCATTTAAAAATGTACAAAGTTTTTACCTTCATTGGTTTCTTTAGAGCTTAAAGAAAACCCGCATGTTTAAAGCAAAGCAAAATGGTCATTAAAAAACCAAACCGGTAGCTTTAGCATGTGTACAGATTACAGAAAGCAACGTTAATTTTGAGAGAAATCAACTGGAATTCTACAAGTATGACAGAAAACGATGCATGAGGTAACATTTCATTTAAAATCTAGGATCCCTGTACTGTAGTCCCAAACAGTACTGTGGCTTGACATCTACAGTCCTTGCAAAATTGACTTGTTTAAGTAGTCGCGGATGGCTATTGCACACTGCTTTGCATAAAGACAGCTTCATCCCGAAAGAAAGACACTGAATCTGATCCTGAAAGATATTCTGAAAGGAATGAAAACCAAGTGATACCTCTCAGGTGAAATATGCATTTGCCTAGTTCTCAGATTTATCTTCTAATTACATGAACTAACTGAGAAAATGAGGCTTTTTCTCTACAGAATGGTGTTTAGAGAACTGTCCTTAATACCAATGCAAACGCAGCATGACCTAATGTATGGCCAGCTACTGCTCTTGCCTCTCTGAATGCTGTAAGCCTGCTGAGAAGAAACATGATATTGTCCTGCAGAATTCTCCATGGTCAGAGGGTAAGGTGGGGAAAAGACAAGGCCCCCAAGCGTCCTTTTCCCTCTTTCCCAAGCAAGAGTCTTCAGACTCTGTGCTGCCCTTTTTTTTAGGATGCTGCTTCCAGACACTACTCCCACTCCCAATTTTAAAAGTATCTCCATGAAACTAAAAACAAGTCAATTTTAGAGAACCCAAAGGCACAAGTAGAACATGCAAATATGAATTCAGTATTTTTAGGTACTTCTGTGGCACTGTTCCCTGTAGTATCCAAGCATCTTTCACCAGCATTGGTGAATTTTGTCCTTACAACACCTCTCTCAGACTGGAGAACCTGCTGTCCTTGTAGTATTACTCTACAGAGGGTGCAGTCTGACCTCACACAATGTGATCACAGCTACCTTGAACCTCCGTTTAGATACTGCATCTCCTTTGAGAGACTTTCTGGGGTTACTGCCACACCATTTGGTTCTCCTCCATGATGATCTCCTGCTGTGAAGACGAAAATAGTCTTCGTCTTCTGCTCTGCCCTTTAGGTTTTGCTCCAACCTTTGTAGTTTCTTTCTACAAAAAGTGGCTGGCCCTGCTCAAGTACGGAAAGATGGAGAGCGCAGGCTGTGTGATGCTTGCTCCATTGCAAAAGGTGCAGCAAAGTTTGCTGTCTTTTGTGCTCTCAGCACTATAAAGTTTGGTTTTATTGAGCAGCACTGCCCGATAACCTTTAAATGTCAGAGAACCTTTCACTAAGGATGATAAATGATGGGGTTATGGCTCTCTCTGCCCACCAGTATGGTCCTCACAGGGTAATGCAGTGTGCAGTGCTGCCGAAAGATGCCTCAACTCATTCATTTGCAGCCCTCTCACCCCGCGTGCACACACGCAGTCCTCCACCCTCACTTGCCCACCTCAGACACGCCCAGCAGCTTTCTGTCTGATACAGATGCAGCAAGGCTTTCTCAAAGCTCGGGACCGCTGCTAGGCTGGGCTGCCCACGCACCATGAAACACATTTCAGCCATTCCACCTCGCAGAGCTGAGTCCTTGGTCTCCAGTTCGCATTTTGGTGGTCTGTGGTAAGAGTATGCTCCACCAGTGCTGCAGAACAAACAACACAGCAGCACAGGGGGCACCCACACGCCCAACTTCAAGTCCACCAGCAACCAGCAAGACCTATTTTTTCCTCCTCCTCCAAGCAGCCAGCTCTGTGGAGGATTACCACCACCAGCAGCTCATGCTCAGCCATGGAGCGACAAACCATCAAACTGCATCTTTCTAAAGGAGCTGCTGCTTCCTGCCTCAAGCCACCTCAAGCTCAGCAGAGCTCTGGGGTCCTCCAGCCATGGCTGTGCCTTTTGCCACAACCCCTCCATAGGCTCCTGCCTGCAAATTATGCAGGTGGAGGCAGTGACACCAAAAGCTGATCTAAAATAATGGAGCAATGAGAGCGATGTTCTGAAAACTGAAAACCTGGTGTGATGCAAGCTTGATTGCCCTTATGATCGCCCTGGGGGTTTCTGCCCAGTTTAAAACCACAGGTTGAGTTATGCATCTTGTGCGCTTGCTTTTTAAAACTATACAAGATCTTGCAGGTAGATTTTTGTTAAACCTAAAGTAAGTGAAGTGCACTTTGAACTGTGTTATTTGAAGAATGATTTGATTTATTTTAAAAAGCTTGTTGATGGTAATAAGTAAGCATATGTCATCTACAAAAATAACGTATGTGCCTTCACCTTTTTTGGAGACTTTGCTTTTGAGATTCTGTGGTGCTTGCAAACTCTGTGGATAAAATCAGTTGATCTAAGTAATCAGTGAACTTATTGCCTGTAGCCTTCCAGTTGTTTGATTATAGCTCAGGAAGGATTTCTTGTTTATCATAATAGGGCACAGAAGCAGAGTTACATTAGTGCTGCTTTGGAGAGCAAACTATAAAGTTGAGCAATACATGTTAGTGCCAGGCTCTACTGTTTTCTGCATGTGTACATACACTTTGTTTTCCACCCAGGCAGTATTCTCATTAAAAGTTAAAGCAATTAAAAGAATTCTTTTCAGTTCTACAATTTTTTCTTTGCTTTTGTGTTTTTGCTGAATTATGGATAAAGCTGCTGTTCCAATTTTAAAATACAGCCTTTCCTAAGAGGGGATTTATATGCTCTCATTTGTAGAAAGGCCAAGCTGTTTCATTACGTAAATATAAGTATTTATTTTGCATTACCTTGATTACAAAGGGGAGTTATTAGAAAGGGTAGCTTTTTTTTAAATGCTGAAGGAGGCACATGAAGAGAGCTGGGAGGAAGCGGGTAACAGATGCAATTGCTTGCTGGTTTCAGGAGGTTCTGCTTAGAGAGTCAATTGAAAAAGTGCAGTACAGTGCTCAAATATTTCATCTGCAGATACAATAGCTTATTTTTGCTCTGCCCTCCTTGTGGGCTCTCAGAGGGTGGGAGGGTACTTTACAGCTAGTTCTGCAATAGAAAAGTTTTGTCATCAGCAAAAGAGTCTGTGCAGCTCAGATTTTTGCTCAGATACCTACACTGTAGAGCCATAGTAGGCACTGTCTGTCATTCCTGAACTGAAAGCCTAAAAAAGGCAAGCAGTCCCAAATCCCTTAAGATGAAGGGACCTCTCTAGGTTCCTGACTGAATCGGAGAACAATTTAGGTCAGAAGGGGACCGCAAGCAGTCATCTTATCTACCCCACCCCTGCTCAAAGCAGGGCCACCTTAGACATTGGATCAGGCTGCCACATGCAGCTGAATTTGAAACCTAATGGATTGTCCCTGTCAGTCAGGCTCTCCAGCTCATTAAGCTGTGAAATACATGAAGCCCTGGGTTTCCCAGTGCTTCCAACTATTCTGTGCTGCTCTGGGGATGCAGTGCTGACTTTGCTGGAGGAGTCTGGGTCATGGTCTTGGGGATCATTAGAAAGTCACAAAGTGGCTGGAGTTAAGTAATGAACTTGAGTTAGTTCTTTCAAGGCTTGATTTTAAATAAAGACACCCTCCCCCAATT
Source organism: Mesitornis unicolor (assembly GCF_000695765.1). NCBI lineage: Eukaryota > Metazoa > Chordata > Aves > Mesitornithiformes > Mesitornithidae > Mesitornis > Mesitornis unicolor. The sequence goes on along the minus strand of NW_010208775.1, from coordinate 848 downwards.
CCTTCTACTTCTTGACTCTCCTTTTCAGCTAAGCAGATGAAAAGTAAAAAACAGTCCATCAAAGAAGAGTTTTGTTGCAAGCTACTTTTTAATCACAGCATTACTTGACATTCAGTCAGCATGACGATTACATTTTCCTTCTCAAAATGCCAACAGACAAAATAAGCCTAGCAGGAGCCTTCAATAGAAAATAAGGAAACGTCTGAAGACGCTGAACTAGGAATGACAGAAAATAATGATGAGGTAAAACTAATAAATTGATTTGAGCAGTGGCAAGGCTTGGTAATACTAAGGAACACTTTCCCTTCAGGGTTACAAAGACAAAAGAGCCCCTAAAAATACACCTCAATTCCTCTGTTTGACTGAGATAGAGTGGCTATCTTGATTATGAAATGCTGAGACTGAAGCTCGCTCTCTAACCGTGCAATTAACTTGTGCAAGCTGCAGTCAAAACGCCCTTCTGTGTGAGTACGCACTCCGAGCCGAGCTTAAAGCTCAGCTTCCCTGCCCCCGTGTTTTGTCTTTGGCCTTTTTGTTCAGAAGGTGCCAATTACCGAGAAGGCTGGCAGCGCTTTTGCTGAGGAGTGCATCTACGCCCTGACGATTGCACTTGGCTCTCTGAAGCCAATTGACACAAGCTGCCCAAACCCACACTGAGGAGAACCAGGCCTGCCACTGCCCCGTGGAGCTGCTGCAGGTCGAGACCACGCTTGGACCGAGTTTTCTGCTGAGCTGACAAGTCTGCCTCCTTTCACGATGCTGTCAGGCTGCGATTGAATACAATGTGTCACAGGGCGCTGAATAAATTTGGAGCCTTTTTTCCCTGCCAGGGCTCTGCCATGAGCCCC